>NW_026090047.1:0-53971 GCF_024586455.1 Bactrocera neohumeralis | reverse complement strand
CTTCTTCATCTCACTGAAGTTGACATAAAGCCATAACGGTAGTGCATTTGGAAAAATTCGATAATCTCATATTCAGGTAAAAGTCGATTTTCTTGTATATACACATTTAGCAGTCGATATTGAGTTGCTTTAAATCATTAATTTAACATCTTTAAGTTAATTTACCTTCTTCATCTTATTGAAGTTGACATAAGGCCATAACGGCAGTGCATTTGGAAGAATTCGACAATCTTATATTCAGGTAAAAGTCCATTTTCTTGTATATACACATTAAGCAGTCGATATTGAGTTGCTTTAAATCATTAATTTAACATCTTTAAGTTAATTTACCTTCTTCATCTTACTGAAGTTGACATAAAGCCATAACGGCAGTGCATTTGGAAGAATTCGACAATCTTATATTCAGGTATAAAGTCATTTTCTTTTATATACACATTTAGCAGTCGATATTGAGTTGCTTTAAATCATTAATTTAACATCTTTAAGTTAATTTACCTTCTTCATCTTACTGAAGTTGACATAAAGCCATAACGGCAGTGCATTTGGAAGAATTCGACAATCTCATATTCAGGTAAAAAGTCGATTTTCTTGTATATACACATTAAGCAGTCGATATTGAGTTGCTTTAAATCATTAATTTAACATCTTTAAGTTAATTTACCTTCTTCATCTTACTGAAGTTGACATAAAGCCATAACGGCAGTGCATTTGGAAGAATTTCACCTTCTTATATTTAGGTATAAAGTCGATTTTCTTGTATATATACATTTAGCAGTCGATTTGGAAGTTGCTTTAAATCATTAATTTAACATCTTTAAGTTAATTTACCTTCTTCATCTTGAGTTGCTTTAAATGAAGTTGACATAAGGCCATTACGGCAGTGCATTTGGAAGAATTCGACAATCTTATATTCAGGTATAAAGTCGATTTTCTTGTATATACACATTAAGCAGTCGATATTGAGTTGCTTTAAATCATTAATTTAACATCTTTAAGTTAATTTACCTTCTTCATCTTACTGAAGTTGACATAAAGCCATAACGGCAGTGCATTTGGAAGAATTCGATAATCTCTTATATTCAGGTAAAAAGTCGATTTTCTTGTATATACACATTAAGCAGTCGATATTGAGTTGCTTTAAATCATTAATTTAACATCTTTAAGTTAATTTACCTTCTTCATCTTACTGAAGTTGACATAAAGCCATAACGGCAGTGCATTTGGAAGAATTCGACAATCTTATATTCAGGTATAAAGTCCATTTTCTTGTATATACACATTAAGCAGTCGATATTGAGTTGCTTTAAATCATTAATTTAACATCTTTAAGTTAATTTACCTTCTTCATCTTACTGAAGTTGACATAAAGCCATAACGGCAGTGCATTTGGAAGAATTCGATAATCTCATATTCAGGTATAAAGTCGATTTTCTTGTATATACACATTAAGCAGTCGATATTGAGTTGCTTTAAATCATTAATTTAACATCTTTAAGTTAATTTACCTTCTTCATCTTACTGAAGTTGACATAAAGCCATAACGGCAGTGCATTTGGAAGAATTCGACAATCTTATATTCAGGTATAAAGTCGATTTTCTTGTATATACACATTAAGCAGTCGATATTGAGTTGCTTTAAATCATTAATTTAACATCTTTAAGTTAATTTACCTTCTTCATCTTACTGAAGTTGACATAGAGCCATAACGGCAGTGCATTTGGAAGAATTCGATAATCTTATATTAAGGTATAAAGTCCATTTTCTTGTATATACACATTAAGCAGTCGATATTGAGTTGCTCTAAATCATTAATTTAACATCTTTAAGTTAATTTACCTTCTTCATCTTATTGAAGTTGACATAAAGCCATAACGGCAGTGCATTTGGAAGAATTCGACAATCTTATATTCAGGTATAAAGTCGATTTTCTTGTATATACACATTAAGCAGTCGATATTGAGTTGCTTTAAATCATTAATTTAACATCTTTAAGTTAATTTACCTTCTTCATCTTTAAGTTGACAGCCATAACGGCAGTGCATTTGGAAGAATTCGACATCTTATATTCAGCCATAACGATTTTCTTGTATATACACATTAAGCAGTCGATATTGAGTTGCTTTAAATCATTAATTTAACATCTTTAAGTTAATTTACCTTCTTCATCTTACTGAAGTTGACATAAAGCCATAACGGCAGTGCATTTGGAAGAATTCGATAATATATATTCAGGTAAAAAGTCATTTTCTTGTATATACACATTTAGCAGTCGATATTGAGTTGCTTTAAATCATTAATTTAACATCTTTAAGTTAATTTACCTTCTTCATCTTACTGAAGTTGACATAAAGCCATAACGGCAGTGCATTTGGAAGAATTCGATAATCTCATATTCAGGTATAAAGTTAATTTTCTTGTATATACACATTAGCAGTCGATATTGAGTTGCTTTAAATCATTAATTTAACATCTTTAAGTTAATTTACCTTCTTCATCTTACTGAAGTTGACATAAAGCCATAACGGCAGTGCATTTGGAAGAATTCGATAATCTTATATTCAGGTAATAAAGTCGATTTTCTTGTATATACACATTAAGCAGTCGATATTGAGTTGCTTTAAATCATTAATTTAACATATTTAAGTTAATTTACCTTCTTCATCTTACTGAAGTTGACATAAAGCCATAACGGCAGTGCATTTGGAAGAATTCGATAATCTTATATTCAGGCAAAAAGTCGATTTTCTTGTATATACACATTTAGCAGTCGATATTGAGTTGCTTTAAATCATTAATTTAACATCTTTAAGTTAATTTACCTTCTTCATCTTACTGAAGTTGACATAAAGCCATAACGGCAGTGCATTTGGAAGAATTCGATAATCTTATATTCAGGTAAAAAGTCGATTTTCTTGTATAGACACACTTAGCAACCGATATTGAGTTGCTTCATATCATTTCCTTCACTTATGTAAGGTAATTAACCTTCTTCATCTTACTGAAGTGTACATAAAGCCATAACGGCAGTGCATTTGGAAGAATTCCACAATCCTATATTAAGGTATAAAGTCGATTTTTTTGTATATACACATTTAGCAGTCGATATTGAATTGCCTTAAATCATTAATTTAACATATTTAAGTTAATTTACCTTCTTCATCTCACTGAAGTTGACATAAAGCCATAACGGCAGTGCATTTGGAAGAATTCGATAATCTCATATTCAGGTAAAAAGTCGATTTTCTTGTATATACACATTTAGCAGTCGATATTGAGTTGCTTTAAATCATTAGTTTAACATCTTTAAGTTAATTTACCTTCTTCATCTTACTGAAGTTGACATAAAGCCATAACGGCAGTGCATTTGGAAGAATTCGATAATCTCATATTCAGGTATAGAGTCCATTTTCTTGTATATACACATTAAGCAGTCGATATTGAGTTGCTTTAAATCATTAATTTAACATCTTTAAGTTAATTTACCTTCTTCATCTTATTGAAGTTGACATAAGGCCATAACGGCAGTGCATTTGGAAGAATTCGACAATCTTATATTCAGGTATAAAGTCCATTTTCTTGTATATACACATTTAGCAGTCGATATTGAGTTGCCTTAAATCATTAATTTAACATCTTTAAGTTAATTTACCTTCTTCATCTTACTGAAGTTGACATAAAGCCATAACGGCAGTGCATTTGGAGGAATTCGATAATCTCATATTCAGGTAAAAAGTCGATTTTCTTGTATATACACATTAAGCAGTCGATACTGAGTTGCTTTAAATCATTAATTTAACATCTTTAAGTTAATTTACCTTTTTCATTTTACTGAAGTTGACATAAAGCCATAAAGTCGATTTTCTTGTATATACATATTAAGCAGTCGATATTGAGTTTCTTTAAATCATTACTTTAACAACTTTAAGTTAATTTACCTTCTTCATCTTACTGAAGTTGACATAAAGCCATAACGGCTGTGCATTTGGAAGAATTCGACAATCTTATATTCAGGTATAAAGTCGATTTTCTTTTATATACACATTAAGCAGTCGATATTGAGTTGCTTTAAATCATTAATTTAACATCTTTAAGTTAATTTACCTTCTTCATCTTACTGAAGTTGACATAAAGCCATAACGGCAGTGCATTTGGAAGAATTCGATAATCTCATATTCAGGTAAAAAGTCGATTTTCTTGTATATACACATTTAGCAGTCGATATTGAGTTGCTTTAAATCATTAATTTAACATCTTTAAGTTAATTTACCTTCTTCATCTTATTGAAGTTGACATAAGGCCATAACGGCAGTGCATTTGGAAGAATTCGACAATCTTATATTCAGGTAAAAGTCGATTTTCTTGTATATACACATTTAGCAGTCGATATTGAGTTGCTTTAAATCATTAATTTAACATCTTTAAGTTAATTTACCTTCTTCATCTTACTGAAGTTGACATAAAGCCATAACGGCAGTGCATTTGGAAGAATTCGATAATCTCATATTCAGGTATAGAGTCCATTTTCTTGTATATACACATTTAGCAGTCGATATTGAGTTGCTTTAAATCATTAATTTAACATCTTTAAGTTAATTTACCTTCTTCATCTTACTGAAGTTGACATAAAGCCATAACGGCAGTGCATTTGGAAGAATTCGATAATCTCATATTCAGGTATAAAGTCCATTTTCTTGTATATACACATTTAGCAGTCGATATTGAGTTGCTTTAAATCATTAATTTAACATCTTTAAGTTAATTTACCTTCTTCATCTTACTGAAGTTGACATAAAGCCATAACGGCAGTGCATTTGGAAGAATTCGACAATCTTATATTCAGGTATAGAGTCGATTTTCTTGTATATACACATTAAGCAGTCGATATTGAGTTGCTTTAAATCATTAATTTAACATCTTTAAGTTAATTTACCTTCTTCATCTCACTGAAGTTGACATAAAGCCATAACGGCAGTGCATTTGGAAGAATTCGACAATCTTATATTCAGGTATAAAGTCGATTTTCTTGTATATACACATTTAGCAGTCGATATTGAGTTGCTTTAAATCATTAATTTAACATCTTTAAGTTAATTTACCTTCTTCATCTTACTGAAGTTGACATAAAGCCATAACGGCAGTGCATTTGGAAGAATTCGACAATCTTATATTCAGGTATAGAGCCGATTTTTTTGTATAAACACATTAAGCAGTCGATATTGAGTTGCTTTAAATCATTAATTTAACATATTTAAGTTAATTTACCTTCTTCATCTCACTGAAGTTGACATAAAGCCATAACGGCAGTGCATTTGGAAGAATTCGATAATCTCATATTCAGGTAAAAAGTCGATTTTCTTGTATATACACATTTAGCAGTCGATATTGAGTTGCTTTAAATCATTAGTTTAACATCTTTAAGTTAATTTACCTTCTTCATCTTACTGAAGTTGACATAAAGCCATAACGGCAGTGCATTTGGAAGAATTCGATAATCTTATATTCAGGTAAAAGTCCGATTTTCTTGTATATACACATTTAGCAGTCGATATTGAGTTGCTTTAAATCATTAATTTAACATCTTTAAGTTAATTTACCTTCTTCATCTTACTGAAGTTGACATAAGGCCATAACGGCAGTGCATTTGGAAGAATTCGACAGTCTTATATTCAGGTATAAAGTCGATTTTTTGTATATACACATTTAGCGGCCGATATTGAGTTGCTTTAAATCATTAATTTAACATCTTTAAGTTAATTTACCTTCTTCATCTTATTGAAGTTGACATAAAGCCATAACGGCAGTGCATTTGGAAGAATTCGACAATCTTATATTCAGGTAAAAAGTCGATTTTCTTGTATATACACATTAAGCAGTCGATATTGAGTTGCTTTAAATCATTAATTTAACATCTTTAAGTTAATTTACCTTCTTCATCTTACTGAAGTTGACATAAAGCCATAACGGCAGTGCATTTGGAAGAATTCGATAATCTTATATTCAGGGATAAAGTCCATTTTCTTGTATATACACATTAAGCAGTCGATATTGAGTTGCTTTAAATCATTAATTTAACATCTTTAAGTTAATTTACCTTCTTCATCTTACTGAAGTTGACATAAAGCCATAACGGCAGTGCATTTGGAAGAATTCGATAATCTTATATTCAGGTATAAAGTCCATTTTCTTGTATATACACATTAAGCAGTCGATATTGAGTTGCTTTAAATCATTAATTTAACATCTTTAAGTTAATTTACCTTCTTCATCTTATTGAAGTTGACATAAGGCCATAACGGCAGTGCATTTGGAAGAATTCGACAATCTTATATTCAGGTAAAAAGTCCATTTTCCATTATATACACATTAAGCAGTCGATACTGTGCGGCTTTAAATCATTAATTTAACATATTTAAGTTAATTTACCTTCTTCATCTTACTGAAGTTGACATAAAGCCATAACGGCAGTGCATTTGGAAGAATTCGACAATCTTATATTCAGGTAAATCAAGTCCATTTTCTTGTATATACACATTGATTGATAATCTGGTATAAAGTCCATTTCTTGTATATACACATTTAGCAGTCGATATTGAGTTGCTTTAAATCATTAATTTAACATCTTTAAGTTAATTTACCTTCTTCATCTTACTGAAGTTGACATAAAGCCATAACGGCAGTGCATTTGGAAGAATTCGACAATCTTATATTCAGGTAAAAAGTCGATTTTCTTGTATATACACATTTAGCAGTCGATATTGAGTTGCTTTAAATCATTAATTTAACATCTTTAAGTTAATTTACCTTCTTCATCTTATTGAAGTTGACATAAAGTCATAACGGCAGTGCATTTGGAAGAATTCGACAATCTTATATTCAGGTATAAAGTCCATTTTCTTGTATATACACATTAAGCAGTCGATATTGAGTTGCTTTAAATCATTAATTTAACATATTTAAGTTAATTTACCTTCTTCATCTTCTTGAAGTTGACATAAAGCCATAACGCCAGTGCATTTGGAAGAATTCGACAATCTTATATTCAGGTATAAAGTCCATTTTCTTGTATATACACATTAAGCAGTCGATATTGAGTTGCTTTAAATCATTAATTTAACATCTTTAAGTTAATTTACCTTCTTCATCTTACTGAAGTTGACATAAGCCATAACGGCAGTGCATTTGGAAGAATTCGACAATCTTATATTCAGGTATAAAGTCGATTTTCTTGTATATACACATTTAGCAGTCGATATTGAGTTGCTTTAAATCATTAATTTAACATCTTTAAGTTAATTTACCTTCTTCATCTTATTGAAGTTGACATAAAGCCATAACGGCAGTGCATTTGGAAGAATTCGACAATCTTATATTCAGGTATAAAGTCCATTTTCTTGTATATACACATTAAGCAGTCGATATTGAGTTGCTTTAAATCATTAATTTAACATCTTTAAGTTAATTTACCTTCTTCATCTTACTGAAGTTGACATAAAGCCATAACGGCAGTGCATTTGGAAGAATTCGATAATCTTATATTCAGGTAAAAAGTCGATTTTCTTGTATATACACATTTAGCAGTCGATATTGAGTTGCTTTAAATCATTAATTTAACATCTTTAAGTTAATTTACCTTCTTCATCTTATTGAAGTTGACATAAGGCCATAACGGCAGTGCATTTGGAAGAATTCGACAATCTTATATTCAGGTATAGAGCCGATTTTCTTGTATATACACATTAAGCAGTCGATATTGAGTTGCTTTTAAATCATTAATTTAACATATTTAAGTTAATTTACCTTCTTCATCTTACTGAAGTTGACATAAAGCCATAACGGCAGTGCATTTGGAAGAATTCGACAATCTTATATTCAGGTATAAAGTCATTTTCTTGTATATACACATTTAGCAGTCGATATTGAGTTGCTTTAAATCATTAATTTAACATCTTTAAGTTAATTTACCTTCTTCATCTTACTGAAGTTGACATAAAGCCATAACGGCAGTGCATTTGGAAGAATTCGATAATCTTATATTCAGGTAAAAAGTCGATTTTCTTGTATATACACATTTAGCAGTCGATATTGAATTGCCTTAAATCATTAATTTAACATCTTTAAGTTAATTTACCTTCTTCATCTTATTAAAGTTGACATAAGGCCATAACGGCAGTGCATTTGGAAGAATTCGACAATCTTATATTCAGGTAAAAGTCGATTTTCTTGTATATACACATTAAGCAGTCGATATTGAGTTGCTTTAAATCATTAATTTAACATCTTTAAGTTAATTTACCTTCTTCATCTTACTGAAGTTGACATAAAGCCATAACGGCAGTGCATTTGGAAGAATTCGACAATCTTATATTCAGGTAAAAAGTCGATTTTCTTGTATATACACATTTAGCAGTCGATATTGAGTTGCTTTAAATCATTAATTTAACATCTTTAAGTTAATTTACCTTCTTCATCTTATTAAAGTTGACATAAGGCCATAACGGCAGTGCATTTGGAAGAATTCGATAATCTCATATTCAGGTAAAAAGTCGATTTTCTTGTATATACACATTTAGCAGTCGATATTGAGTTGCTTTAAATCATTAATTTAACATCTTTAAGTTAATTTACCTTCTTCATCTTACTGAAGTTGACATAAAGCCATAACGGCAGTGCATTTGGAAGAATTCGACAATCTTATATTCAGGTATAAAGTCGATTTTCTTGTATATACACATTTAGCAGTCGATATTGAGTTGCTTTAAATCATTAATTTAACATCTTTAAGTTAATTTACCTTCTTCATCTTATTGAAGTTGACATAAAGCCATAACGGCAGTGCATTTGGAAGAATTCGACAATCTTATATTCAGGTAAAAAGTCGATTTTCTTGTATATACACATTTAGCAGTCGATATTGAGTTGCTTTAAATCATTAATTTAACTTCTGTAAGTTAATTTACCTTCTTCATCTTATTGAAGTTGACATAAAGCCATAACGGCAGTGCATTTGGAAGAATTCGACAATCTTATATTCAGGTAAAAAGTCGATTTTCTTGTATATACACATTAAGCAGTCGATATTGAGTTGCTTTAAATCATTAATTTAACATCTTTAAGTTAATTTACCTTCTTCATCTTATTGAAGTTGGCTTTAAGCCATAACGGCAGTGCATTTGGAAGAATTCGACAATCTTATATTCAGGTATAAAGTCGATTTTCTTGTATATACACATTTAGCAGTCGATATTGAGTTGCTTTAAATCATTAATTTAACATCTTTAAGTTAATTTACCTTCTTCATCTTACTGAAGTTGACATAAAGCCATAACGGCAGTGCATTTGGAAGAATTCGACAATCTTATATTCAGGTATAAAGTCATTTTCTTGTATATACACATTAAGCAGTCGATATTGAGTTGCTTTAAATCATTAATTTAACATCTTTAAGTTAATTTACCTTCTTCATCTTACTGAAGTTGACATAAAGCCATAACGGCAGTGCATTTGGAAGAATTCGACAATCTTATATTCGGTAGGTATAAAGTCGATTTTCTTGTATATACACATTTAGCAGTCGATATTGAGTTGCTTTAAATCATTAATTTAACATATTTAAGTTAATTTACCTTCTTCATCTTACTGAAGTTGACATAAAGCCATAACGGCAGTGCATTTGGAAGAATTCGACAATCTTATATTCAGGGATAAAGTCGATTTTCTTGTATATACACATTAAGCAGTCGATATTGAGTTGCTTTAAATCATTAATTTAACATATTTAAGTTAATTTACCTTCTTCATCTTACTGAAGTTGACATAAAGCCATAACGGCAGTGCATTTGGAAGAATTCGACAATCTTATATTCAGGTATAAAGTCGATTTTCTTGTATATACACATTAAGCAGTCGATATTGAGTTGCTTTAAATCATTAATTTAACATCTTTAAGTTAATTTACCTTCTTCATCTTACTGAAGTTGACATAAAGCCATAACGGCAGTGCATTTGGAAGAATTCGACAATCTTATATTCAGGTATAAAGTCCATTTTCTTGTATATACACATTAAGCAGTCGATATTGAGTTGCTTTAAATCATTAATTTAACATATTTAAGTTAATTTACCTTCTTCATCTTACTGAAGTTGACATAAGGCCATAACGGCAGTGCATTTGGAAGAATTCGACAATCTTATATTCAGGTAAAAAGTCGATTTTCTTGTATATACACATTTAGCAGTCGATATTGAGTTGCTTTAAATCATTAATTTAACATCTTTAAGTTAATTTACCTTCTTCATCTTATTGAAGTTGACATAAGGCCATAACGGCAGTGCATTTGGAAGAATTCGACAATCTTATATTCAGGTAAAAGTCCATTTTCTTGTATATACACATTTAAGCAGTCGATATTGAGTTGCTTTAAATCATTAATTTAACATCTTTAAGTTAATTTACCTTCTTCATCTTACTGAAGTTGACATAAAGCCATAACGGCAGTGCATTTGGAAGAATTCGACAATCTTATATTCAGGTAAAAAGTCGATTTTCTTGTATATACACATTTAGCAGTCGATATTGAGTTGCTTTAAATCATTAATTTAACATCTTTAAGTTAATTTACCTTCTTCATCTTATTAAAGTTGACATAAGGCCATAACGGCAGTGCATTTGGAAGAATTCGACAATCTTATATTCAGGTATAAAGTCCATTTTCTTGTATATACACATTTAGCAGTCGATATTGAGTTGCTTTAAATCATTAATTTAACATCTTTAAGTTAATTTACCTTCTTCATCTTATTGAAGTTGACATAAAGCCATAACGGCAGTGCATTTGGAAGAATTCGACAATCTTATATTCAGGTAAAAAGTCGATTTTCTTGTATATACACATTAAGCAGTCGATATTGAGTTGCTTTAAATCATTAATTTAACATCTTTAAGTTAATTAACCTTCTTCATCTTACTGAAGTTGACATAAAGCCATAACGGCAAGTGCATTTGGAAGAATTCGACATATCTTATATTCAGGTATAAAGTCCATTTTCTTGTATATACACATTAAGCAGTCGATATTGAGTTGCTTTAAATCATTAATTTAACATCTTTAAGTTAATTTACCTTCTTCATCTTACTGAAGTTGACATAAAGCCATAACGGCAGTGCATTTGGAAGAATTCGATAATCTTATATTCAGGTAAAAAGTCGATTTTCTTGTATATACACATTTAGCAGTCGATATTGAGTTGCTTTAAATCATTAATTTAACATCTTTAAGTTAATTTACCTTCTTCTTCATCTTATTAAAGTTGACATAAGGCCATAACGGCAGTGCATTTGGAAGAATTCGACAATCTTATATTCAGGTATAAAGTCCATTTTCTTGTATATACACATTAAGCAGTCGATATTGAGTTGCTTTAAATCATTAATTTAACATCTTTAGGTTAATTTACTTTCTTCATCTTACTGAAGTTGACATAAAGCCATAACGGCAGTGCATTTGGAAGAATTCGATAATCTCATATTCAGGTAAAAAGTCGTGAATATACACATTTAGCAGTCGATATTGAGTTGCTTTAAATCATTAATTTAACATCTTTAAGTTAATTAAGCTTCTTCATCTTACTGAAGTTGACATAAAGCCATAACGGCAGTGCATTTGGAAGAATTCGTTAATCTTATATTCAGGTATAAAGTCCATTTTCTTTTATATACACATTAAGCAGTCGATATTGAGTTGCTTTAAATCATTAATTTAACATCTTTAAGTTAATTTACCTTCTTCATCTTACTGAAGTTGACATAAAGCCATAACGGCAGTGCATTTGGAAGAATTCGTTAATCTTATATTCAGGTAAAAAGTCGATTTTATTGTATATACACATTAAGCAGTCGATATTGAATTGCTTTAAGTCATTAATTTAACATCTTTAAGTTAATTTACCTTCTTCATCTTACTGAAGTTGACATATAGCCATAACAGCAGTGCATTTGGAAGAATTCGACAATCTTATATTCAGGTAAAAAGTCGATTTTCTTGTATATACACGTTAAGCAGTCGATATTGAATTGCTTTAAATCATTAATTTAACATATTTAAGTTAATTAACCTTCTTCATCTTATCGAAGTTGACATAAAGCCATATCGGCAGTGCATTTGGAAGAATTCGATAATCTAATATTCAGGTAAAAATCGATTTTCTTGTATATACACATTAAGCAGTCGATATTGAGTTGCTTTAAATCATTAATTTAACATCTTTAAGTTAATTTACCTTCTTCATCTTATTAAAGTTGACATAAGGCCATAACGGCAGTGCATTTGGAAGAATTCGACAATCTTATATTCAGGTATAGAGTCCATTTTCTTGTATATACACATTAAGCAGTCGATATTGAGTTGCTTTAAGTCATTAATTTAACATCTTTAGGTTAATTTACTTTCTTCATCTTATTGAAGTTGACATAAGGCCATAACGGCAGTGCATTTGGAAGAATTCGACAATCTTATATTCAGGTAAAAAGTCGATTTTCTTGTATATACACATTTAGCAGTCGATATTGAGTTGCTTTAAATCATTAATTTAACATCTTTAAGTTAATTTACCTTCTTCATCTTACTGAAGTTGACATAAAGCCATAACGGCAGTGCATTTGGAAGAATTCGATAATCTATATTCAGGTAAAAGTCGATTTTCTTGTATATACACATTTAGCAGTCGATATTGAGTTGCTTTAAATCATTAATTTAACATCTTTAAGTTAGTTTACCTTCTTCATCTTATTAAAGTTGACATAAGGCCATAACGGCAGTGCATTTGGAAGAATTCGACAATCTTATATTCAGGTATAAAGTCCATTTTCTTGTATATACACATTAAGCAGTCGATATTGAGTTGCTTTAAATCATTAATTTAACATCTTTAAGTTAATTTACCTTCTTCATCTTACTGAAGTTGACATAAAGCCATAACGGCAGTGCATTTGGGAAGAATTCGACAATCTTATATTCAGGTATAAAGTCGATTTTCTTGTATATACACATTTAGCAGTCGATATTGAGTTGCTTTAAATCATTAATTTAACATCTTTAAGTTAATTTACCTTCTTCATCTTACTGAAGTTGACATAAAGCCATAACGGCAGTGCATTTGGAAGAATTCGACAATCTTATATTCAGGTATAAAGTCGATTTTCTTGTATATACACATTAAGCAGTCGATATTGAGTTGCTTTAAATCATTAATTTAACATCTTTAAGTTAATTTACCTTCTTCATCTTACTGAAGTTGACATAAAGCCATAACGGCAGTGCATTTGGAAGAATTCGACAATCTTATATTCAGGTATAAAGTCGATTTTCTTGTATATACACATTTAGCAGTCGATATTGAGTTGCTTTAAATCATTAATTTAACATCTTTAAGTTAATTTACCTTCTTCATCTTATTGAAGTTGACATAAAGCCATAACGGCAGTGCATTTGGAAGAATTCGACAATCTTATATTCAGGTATAAAGTCCATTTTCTTGTATATACACATTAAGCAGTCGATATTGAGTTGCTTTAAATCATTAATTTAACATCTTTAAGTTAATTTACCTTCTTCATCTTACTGAAGTTGACATAAAGCCATAACGGCAGTGCATTTGGAAGAATTCGACAATCTTATATTCAGGTATAAAGTCGATTTTCTTGTATATACACATTTAGCAGTCGATATTGAGTTGCTTTAAATCATTAATTTAACATCTTTAAGTTAATTTACCTTCTTCATCTTACTGAAGTTGACATAAAGCCATAACGGCAGTGCATTTGGAAGAATTCGACAATCTTATATTCAGGTATAAAGTCGATTTTCTTGTATATACACATTTAGCAGTCGATATTGAGTTGCTTTAAATCATTAATTTAACATCTTTAAGTTAATTTACCTTCTTCATCTTACTGAAGTTGACATAAAGCCATAACGGCAGTGCATTTGGAAGAATTCGACAATCTTATATTCAGGTATAAAGTCGATTTTCTTGTATATACACATTTAGCAGTCGATATTGAGTTGCTTTAAATCATTAATTTAACATATTTAAGTTAATTAAGCTTCTTCATCTTACTGAAGTTGACATAAAGCCATAACGGCAGTGCATTTGGAAGAATTCGATAATCTTATATTCAGGTAAAAAGTCGATTTTCTTGTATATACACATTTAGCAGTCGATATTGAGTTGCTTTAAATCATTAATTTAACATCTTTAAGTTAATTTACCTTCTTCATCTTATTGAAGTTGACATAAAGCCATAACGGCAGTGCATTTGGAAGAATTCGACAATCTTATATTCAGGTATAAAGTCGATTTTCTTGTATATACACATTAAGCAGTCGATATTGAGTTGCTTTAAGTCATTAATTTAACATCTTTAAGTTAATTTACCTTCTTCATCTTACTGAAGTTGACATAAAGCCATAACGGCAGTGCATTTGGAAGAATTCGATAATCTTATATTCAGGTAAAAAGTCGTGAATATACACATTTAGCAGTCGATATTGAGTTGCTTTAAATCATTAATTTAACATATTTAAGTTAATTTACCTTCTTCATCTTACTGAAGTTGACATAAAGCCATAACGGCAGTGCATTTGGAAGAATTCGTTAATCTTATATTCAGGTATAAAGTCGATTTTCTTTTATATACACATTAAGCAGTCGATATTGAGTTGCTTTAAATCATTAATTTAACATCTTTAAGTTAATTTACCTTCTTCATCTTACTGAAGTTGACATAAAGCCATAACGGCAGTGCATTTGGAAGAATTCGACAATCTTATATTCAGGTATAAAGTCGATTTTCTTGTATATACACATTAAGCAGTCGATATTGAGTTGCTTTAAATCATTAATTTAACATCTTTAAGTTAATTTACCTTCTTCATCTTACTGAAGTTGACATAAAGCCATAACGGCAGTGCATTTGGAAGAATTCGATAATCTTATATTCAGGGTAAAAAGTCGATTTTGTAGTATATACACATTTAGCAGTCGATATTGAGTTGCTTTAAGTCATTAATTTAACATCTTTAAGTTAATTTACCTTCTTCATCTTATTGAAGTTGACATAAAGCCATAACGGCAGTGCATTTGGAAGAATTCGACAATCTTATATTCAGGTATAAAGTCGATTTTCTTGTATATATACACATTAAGCAGTCGATATTGAGTTGCTTTAAATCATTAATTTAACATCTTTAAGTTAATTTACCTTCTTCATCTTACTGAAGTTGACATAAAGCCATAACGGCAGTGCATTTGGAAGAATTCGACAATCTTATATTCAGGAATAAAGTCGATTTTCTTGTGTATTCACATTTAGCAGTCGATATTGAGTTGCCTTAAATCATTATTTAACATCTTTAAGTTAATTTACCTTATTCATCTTACTGAAGTTGACATAAAGCCATAACGGCAGTGCATTTGGAAGAATTCGATAATCTCATATTCAGGTAAAAAGTCGATTTTCTTGTATATACACATTTAGCAGTCGATATTGAATTGCTTTAAATCATTAATTTAACATCTTTAAGTTAATTTACCTTCTTCATCTTATTGAAGTTGACATAAAGCCATAACGGCAGTGCATTTGGAAGAATTCGACAATCTTATATTCAGGTAAAAAGTCGATTTTCTTGTATATACACATTTAGCAGTCGATATTGAGTTGCTTTAAATCATTAATTTAACATCTTTAAGTTAATTTACCTTCTTCATCTTACTGAAGTTGACATAAAGCCATAACGGCAGTGCATTTGGAAGAATTCGACAATCTTATATTCAGGTAAAAAGTCGATTTTCTTGTATATACACATTTAGCAGTCGATATTGAGTTGCTTTAAATCATTAATTTAACATCTTTAAGTTAATTTACCTTCTTCATCTTACTGAAGTTGACATAAAGCCATAACGGCAGTGCATTTGGAAGAATTCGTTAATCTTATATTCAGGTATAAAGTCCATTTTCTTTTATATACACATTAAGCAGTCGATATTGAGTTGCTTTAAATCATTAATTTAACATCTTTAAGTTAATTTACCTTCTTCATCTTACTGAAGTTGACATAAAGCCATAACGGCAGTGCATTTGGAAGAATTCGACAATCTTATATTCAGGTAAAAAGTCGATTTTCTTGTATATACACATTAAGCAGTCGATATTGAATTGCTTTAAATCATTAATTTAACATCTTTAAGTTAATTTACCTTCTTCATCTTACTGAAGTTGACATAAATCCATATCGGCAGTGCATTTGGAAGAATTCGATAATCTTATATTCAGGTAAAAAGTCGATTTTCTTGTATATACACATTTAGCAGTCGATATTGAGTTGCTTTAAATCATTAATTTAACATATTTAAGTTAATTTACCTTCTTCATCTTATTAAAGTTGACATAAGGCCATAACGGCAGTGCATTTGGAAGAATTCGACAATCTTATATTCAGGTATAAAGTCCATTTTCTTGTATATACACATTAAGCAGTCGATATTGAGTTGCTTTAAGTCATTAATTTAACATCTTTAAGTTAATTTACTTTCTTCATCTTACTGAAGTTGACATAAAGCCATAACGGCAGTGCATTTGGAAGAATTCGACAATCTTATATTCAGGTAAAAAGTCGATTTTCTTGTATATACACATTTAGCAGTCGATATTGAGTTGCTTTAAATCATTAATTTAACATATTTAAGTTAATTAAGCTTCTTCATCTTACTGAAGTTGACATAAAGCCATAACGGCAGTGCATTTGGAAGAATTCGTTAATCTTATATTCAGGTATAAAGTCCATTTTCTTTTATATACACATTAAGCAGTCGATATTGAGTTGCTTTAAATCATTAATTTAACATCTTTAAGTTAATTTACCTTCTTCATCTTACTGAAGTTGACATAAAGCCATAACGGCAGTGCATTTGGAAGAATTCGACAATCTTATATTCAGGTAAAAAGTCGATTTTCTTGTATATACACATTAAGCAGTCGATATTGAATTGCTTTAAGTCATTAATTTAACATCTTTAAGTTAATTTACCTTCTTCATCTTATTGAAGTTGACATAAAGCCATAACGGCAGTGCATTTGGAAGAATTCGATAATCTAATATTCAGGTAAAAATACGATTTTCTTGTATATACACATTTTTCAGTCGATACTTAGTTGCTTTAAATCATTAATTTAACATCTTTAAGTTAATTTACCTTCTTCATCTTATTAAAGTTGACATAAGGCCATAACGGCAGTGCATTTGGAAGAATTCGACAATCTTATATTCAGGTAAAAAGTCGATTTTATTGTATATACACATTAAGCAGTCGATATTGAGTTCCTTTAAATCATTAATTTAACATCTTTAGGTTAATTTACCTTCTTCATCTTACTGAAGTTGACATAAAGCCATAACGGCAGTGCATTTGGAAGAATTCGTTAATCTTATATTCAGGTAAAAGTCGATTTTCTTGTATATACACATTTAGCAGTCGATATTGAGTTGCTTTAAATCATTAATTTAACATCTTTAAGTTAATTTACCTTCTTCATCTTACTGAAGTTGACATAAAGCCATAACGGCAGTGCATTTGGAAGAATTCGACAATCTTATATTCAGGTAAAAAGTCGATTTTCTTGTATATACACATTTAGCAGTCGATATTGAGTTGCTTTAAATCATTAATTTAACATCTTTAAGTTAATTTACCTTCTTCATCTTACTGAAGTTGACATAAAGCCATAACGGCAGTGCATTTGGAAGAATTCGACAATCTTATATTCAGGTAAAAAGTCGATTTTCTTGTATATACACATTTAGCAGTCGATATTGAGTTGCTTTAAATCATTAATTTAACATCTTTAAGTTAATTTACCTTCTTCATCTTATTGAAGTTGACATAAAGCCATAACGGCAGTGCATTTGGAAGAATTCGACAATCTTATATTCAGGTATAAAGTCGATTTTCTTGTATATATACACATTAAGCAGTCGATATTGAGTTGCTTTAAATCATTAATTTAACATCTTTAAGTTAATTTACCTTCTTCATCTTACTGAAGTTGACATAAAGCCATAACGGCAGTGCATTTGGAAGAATTCGACAATCTTATATTCAGGTAAAAGTCGATTTTCTTGTATATACACATTTAGCAGTCGATATTGAGTTGCTTTAAATCATTAATTTAACATCTTTAAGTTAATTTACCTTCTTCATCTTACTGAAGTTGACATAAAGCCATAACGGCAGTGCATTTGGAAGAATTCGACAATCTTATATTCAGGTATAAAGTCGATTTTCTTGTATATACACATTAAGCAGTCGATATTGAGTTGCTTTAAATCATTAATTTAACATCTTTAAGTTAATTTACCTTCTTCATCTTACTGAAGTTGACATAAAGCCATAACGGCAGTGCATTTGGAAGAATTCGACAATCTTATATTCAGGTATAAAGTCGATTTTCTTGTATATACACATTTAGCAGTCGATATTGAGTTGCTTTAAATCATTAATTTAACATCTTTAAGTTAATTTACCTTCTTCATCTTATTGAAGTTGACATAAAGCCATAACGGCAGTGCATTTGGAAGAATTCGACAATCTTATATTCAGGTATAAAGTCGATTTTCTTGTATATACACATTAAGCAGTCGATATTGAGTTGCTTTAAATCATTAATTTAACATCTTTAAGTTAATTTACCTTCTTCATCTTATTGAAGTTGACATAAAGCCATAACGGCAGTGCATTTGGAAGAATTCGACAATCTTATATTCAGGTATAAAGTCGATTTTCTTGTATATACACATTTAAGCAGTCGATATTGAGTTGCTTTAAATCATTAATTTAACATCTTTAAGTTAATTTACCTTCTTCATCTTACTGAAGTTGACATAAAGCCATAACGGCAGTGCATTTGGAAGAATTCGACAATCTTATATTCAGGTATAAAGTCGATTTTCTTGTATATACACATTTAGCAGTCGATATTGAGTTGCTTTAAATCATTAATTTAACATCTTTAAGTTAATTTACCTTCTTCATCTTATTGAAGTTGACATAAAGCCATAACGGCAGTGCATTTGGAAGAATTCGACAATCTTATATTCAGGTAAAAAGTCGATTTTCTTGTATATACACATTTAGCAGTCGATATTGAGTTGCTTTAAATCATTAATTTAACATCTTTAAGTTAATTTACCTTCTTCATCTTACTGAAGTTGACATAAAGCCATAACGGCAGTGCATTTGGAAGAATTCGACAATCTTATATTCAGGTATAAAGTCGATTTTCTTGTATATACACATTTAGCAGTCGATATTGAGTTGCTTTAAATCATTAATTTAACATCTTTAAGTTAATTTACCTTCTTCATCTTACTGAAGTTGACATAAAGCCATAACGGCAGTGCATTTGGAAGAATTCGACAATCTTATATTCAGGTATAAAGTCGATTTTCTTGTATATACACATTAAGCAGTCGATATTGAGTTGCTTTAAATCATTAATTTAACATCTTTAAGTTAATTTACCTTCTTCATCTTACTGAAGTTGACATAAAGCCATAACGGCAGTGCATTTGGAAGAATTCGACAATCTTATATTCAGGTATAAAGTCGATTTTCTTGTATATACACATTAAGCAGTCGATATTGAGTTGCTTTAAATCATTAATTTAACATCTTTAAGTTAATTTACCTTCTTCATCTTATTGAAGTTGACATAAAGCCATAACGGCAGTGCATTTGGAAGAATTCGACAATCTTATATTCAGGTATAAAGTCCATTTTCTTGTATATACACATTAAGCAGTCGATATTGAGTTGCTTTAAATCATTAATTTAACATCTTTAAGTTAATTTACCTTCTTCATCTTACTGAAGTTGACATAAAGCCATAACGGCAGTGCATTTGGAAGAATTCGACAATCTTATATTCAGGTATAAAGTCGATTTTCTTGTATATACACATTAAGCAGTCGATATTGAGTTGCTTTAAATCATTAATTTAACATCTTTAAGTTAATTTACCTTCTTCATCTTACTGAAGTTGACATAAAGCCATAACGGCAGTGCATTTGGAAGAATTCGACAATCTTATATTCAGGTAAAAAGTCGATTTTCTTGTATATACACATTTAGCAGTCGATATTGAGTTGCTTTAAATCATTAATTTAACATCTTTAAGTTAATTTACCTTCTTCATCTTACTGAAGTTGACATAAAGCCATAACGGCAGTGCATTTGGAAGAATTCGACAATCTTATATTCAGGTAAAAAGTCGATTTTCTTGTATATACACATTTAGCAGTCGATATTGAGTTGCTTTAAATCATTAATTTAACATCTTTAAGTTAATTTACCTTCTTCATCTTACTGAAGTTGACATAAAGCCATAACGGCAGTGCATTTGGAAGAATTCGACAATCTTATATTCAGGTATAAAGTCGATTTTCTTGTATATACACATTAAGCAGTCGATATTGAGTTGCTTTAAATCATTAATTTAACATCTTTAAGTTAATTTACCTTCTTCATCTTATTGAAGTTGACATAAAGCCATAACGGCAGTGCATTTGGAAGAATTCAATAACCTCATATTCAGGAAAAAAGTCGATTTTCTTGTATATACACATTAAGCAGTCGATATTGAGTTGCTTTAAATCATTAATTTAACATCTTTAAGTTAATTTACCTTCTTCATCTTACTGAAGTTGACATAAAGCCATAACGGCAGTGCATTTGGAAGAATTCGACAATCTTATATTCAGGTAAAAGTCGATTTTCTTGTATATACACATTAAGCAGTCGATATTGAGTTGCTTTAAATCATTAATTTAACATCTTTAAGTTAATTTACCTTCTTCATCTTACTGAAGTTGACATAAAGCCATAACGGCAGTGCATTTGGAAGAATTCGACAATCTTATATTCAGGTATAAAAGTCCATTTTCTTGTATATACACATTTAAGCAGTCGATATTGAGTTGCTTTAAATCATTAATTTAACATCTTTAAGTTAATTTACCTTCTTCATCTTACTGAAGTTGACATAAAGCCATAACGGCAGTGCATTTGGAAGAATTCGACAATCTTATATTCAGGTATAAAGTCCATTTTCTTGTATATACATTAAGCAGTCGATATTGAGTTGCTTTAAATCATTAATTTAACATCTTTAAGTTAATTTACCTTCTTCATCTTATTGAAGTTGACATAAAGCCATAACGGCTAAGCATTTGGAAGAATTCGACAATCTTATATTCAGGTATAAAGTCCATTTTCTTGTATATACACATTAAGCAGTCGATATTGAGTTGCTTTAAATCATTAATTTAACATCTTTAAGTTAATTTACCTTCTTCATCTTACTGAAGTTGACATAAAGCCATAACGGCAGTGCATTTGGAAGAATTCGATAATCTTATATTCAGGTATAAAGTCGATTTTCTTGTATATACACATTTAGCAGTCGATATTGAGTTGCTTTAAATCATTAATTTAACATCTTTAAGTTAATTTACCTTCTTCATCTTACTGAAGTTGACATAAAGCCATAACGGCAGTGCATTTGGAAGAATTCGACAATCTTATATTCAGGTATAAAGTCGATTTTCTTGTATATACACATTTAGCAGTCGATATTGAGTTGCTTTAAATCATTAATTTAACATCTTTAAGTTAATTTACCTTCTTCATCTTACTGAAGTTGACATAAAGCCATAACGGCAGTGCATTTGGAAGAATTCGACAATCTTATATTCAGGTATAAAGTCGATTTTCTTGTATATACACATTTAGCAGTCGATATTGAGTTGCTTTAAATCATTAATTTAACATCTTTAAGTTAATTTACCTTCTTCATCTTACTGAAGTTGACATAAAGCCATAACGGCAGTGCATTTGGAAGAATTCGACAATCTTATATTCAGGTATAAAGTCCATTTTCTTGTATATACACATTAAGCAGTCGATATTGAGTTGCTTTAAATCATTAATTTAACATCTTTAAGTTAATTTACCTTCTTCATCTTACTGAAGTTGACATAAAGCCATAACGGCAGTGCATTTGGAAGAATTCGACAATCTTATATTCAGGTAAAAAGTCGATTTTCTTGTATATACACATTTAGCAGTCGATATTGAGTTGCTTTAAATCATTAATTTAACATCTTTAAGTTAATTTACCTTCTTCATCTTACTGAAGTTGACATAAAGCCATAACGGCAGTGCATTTGGAAGAATTCGACAATCTTATATTCAGGTATAAAGTCCATTTTCTTGTATATACACATTAAGCAGTCGATATTGAGTTGCTTTAAATCATTAATTTAACATCTTTAAGTTAATTTACCTTCTTCATCTTACTGAAGTTGACATAAAGCCATAACGGCAGTGCATTTGGAAGAATTCGACAATCTTATATTCAGGTATAAAGTCGATTTTCTTGTATATACACATTAAGCAGTCGATATTGAGTTGCTTTAAATCATTAATTTAACATCTTTAAGTTAATTTACCTTCTTCATCTTACTGAAGTTGACATAAAGCCATAACGGCAGTGCATTTGGAAGAATTCGACAATCTTATATTCAGGTAAAAAGTCGATTTTCTTGTATATACACATTTAGCAGTCGATATTGAGTTGCTTTAAATCATTAATTTAACATCTTTAAGTTAATTTACCTTCTTCATCTTACTGAAGTTGACATAAAGCCATAACGGCAGTGCATTTGGAAGAATTCGACAATCTTATATTCAGGTATAAAGTCGATTTTCTTGTATATACACATTAAGCAGTCGATATTGAGTTGCTTTAAATCATTAATTTAACATCTTTAAGTTAATTTACCTTCTTCATCTTATTGAAGTTGACATAAAGCCATAACGGCAGTGCATTTGGAAGAATTCGACAATCTTATATTCAGGTATAAAGTCGATTTTCTTGTATATACACATTTAGCAGTCGATATTGAGTTGCTTTAAATCATTAATTTAACATCTTTAAGTTAATTTACCTTCTTCATCTTACTGAAGTTGACATAAAGCCATAACGGCAGTGCATTTGGAAGAATTCGATAATCTCATATTCAGTGATAAAAAGTCGATTTTCTTGTATATACACATTTAGCAGTCGATATTGAGTTGCTTTAAATCATTAATTTAACATCTTTAAGTTAATTTACCTTCTTCATCTTATTGAAGTTGACATAAAGCCATAACGGCAGTGCATTTGGAAGAATTCGACAATCTTATATTCAGGTATAAAGTCCATTTTCTTGTATATACACATTAAGCAGTCGATATTGAGTTGCTTTAAATCATTAATTTAACATCTTTAAGTTAATTTACCTTCTTCATTTTACTGAAGTTGACATAAAGCCATAACGGCAGTGCATTGGGAAGAATTCGACAATCTTATATTCAGGTATAAATTCGAGTTTCTTGTATATACACATTAAGCAGTTGATATTGAGTTGCTTTAAATCATTAATTTAACATCTTTAAGTTAATTTACCTTCTTCATCTTACTGAAGTTGACATAAAGCCATAACGGCAGTGCATTTGGAAGAATTCGACAATCTTATATTCAGGGATAAAGTCCATTTTCTTGTATATACACATTAAGCAGTCGATATTGAGTTGCTTTAAATCATTAATTTAACATCTTTAAGTTAATTTACCTTCTTCATCTTACTGAAGTTGACATAAAGCCATAACGGCAGTGCATTTGGAAGAATTCGTTAATCTTATATTCAGGTAAAAAGTCCATTTTCTTGTATATACACATTAAGCAGTCGATATTGAGTTGCTTTAAATCATTAATTTAACATCTTTAAGTTAATTTACCTTCTTCATCTTATTGAAGTTGACATAAAGCCATAACGGCAGTGCATTTGGAAGAATTCGACAATCTTATATTCAGGTAAAAGTCCATTTTCTTGTATATACACATTAAGCAGTCGATATTGAGTTGCTTTAAATCATTAATTTAACATCTTTAAGTTAATTTACCTTCTTCATCTTACTGAAGTTGACATAAAGCCATAACGGCAGTGCATTTGGAAGAATTCGACAATCTTATATTCAGGTATAAAGTCCATTTTCTTGTATATACACATTAAGCAGTCGATATTGAGTTGCTTTAAATCATTAATTTAACATCTTTAAGTTAATTTACCTTCTTCATCTTACTGAAGTTGACATAAAGCCATAACGGCAGTGCATTTGGAAGAATTCGACAATCTTATATTCAGGTAAAAGTCGATTTTCTTGTATATACACATTTAGCAGTCGATATTGAGTTGCTTTAAATCATTAATTTAACATCTTTAAGTTAATTTACCTTCTTCATCTTATTGAAGTTGACATAAAGCCATAACGGCAGTGCATTTGGAAGAATTCGACAATCTTATATTCAGGTAAAAAGTCGATTTTCTTGTATATACACATTTAGCAGTCGATATTGAGTTGCTTTAAATCATTAATTTAACATCTTTAAGTTAATTTACCTTCTTCATCTTATTGAAGTTGACATAAGGCCATAACGGCAGTGCATTCGGAAGAATTCGACAATCTTATATTCAGGTATAAAGTCGATTTTCTTGTATATACACATTCAGTCGATATTGAGTTGCTTTAAATCATTAATTTAACATATTTAAGTTAATTTACCTTCTTCATCTTATTGAAGTTGACATAAAGCCATAACGGCAGTGCATTTGGAAGAATCGACAATCAGGTATAAAGTCGATTTTCTTGTATATACACATTAAGCAGTCGATATTGAGTTGCTTTAAATCATTAATTTAACATCTTTAAGTTAATTTACCTTATTCATCTTACTGAAGTTGACATAAAGCCCTAACGGCAGTGCATTTGGAAGAATTCGATAATCCTATATTCAGGTAAAAAGTCGATTTTCTTGTATATACACATTTAGCAGTCGATATTGAGTTGCTTTAAATCATTAATTTAACATCTTTAAGTTAATTTACCTTCTTCATCTTACTGAAGTTGACATAAAGCCATAACGGCAGTGCATTTGGAAGAATTCGACAATCTTATATTCAGGTATAAAGTCCATTTTCTTGTATATACACATTAAGCAGTCGATATTGAGTTGCTTTAAATCATTAATTTAACATCTTTAAGTTAATTTACCTTCTTCATCTTACTGAAGTTGACATAAAGCCATAACGGCAGTGCATTTGGAAGAATTCGACAATCTTATATTCAGGTATAAAGTCCATTTTCTTGTATATACACATTAAGCAGTCGATATTGAGTTGCTTTAAATCATTAATTTAACATCTTTAAGTTAATTTACCTTCTTCATCTTACTGAAGTTGACATAAAGCCATAACGGCAGTGCATTTGGAAGAATTCGACAATCTTATATTCAGGTATAAAGTCCATTTTCTTGTATATACACATTAAGCAGTCGATATTGAGTTGCTTTAAATCATTAATTTAACATCTTTAAGTTAATTTACCTTCTTTTCATCTTACTGAAGTTGACATAAAGCCATAACGGCAGTGCATTTGGAAGAATTCGACAATCTTATATTCAGGTATAAAGTCGATTTTCTTGTATATACACATTAAGCAGTCGATATTGAGTTGCTTTAAATCATTAATTTAACATCTTTAAGTTAATTTACCTTCTTCATCTTACTGAAGTTGACATAAAGCCATAACGGCAGTGCATTTGGAAGAATTCGACAATCTTATATTCAGGTATAAAGTCGATTTTCTTGTATATACACATTAAGCAGTCGATATTGAGTTGCTTTAAATCATTAATTTAACATCTTTAAGTTAATTTACCTTCTTCATCTTACTGAAGTTGACATAAAGCCATAACGGCAGTGCATTTGGAAGAATTCGACAATCTTATATTCAGGTAAAAAGTCGATTTTCTTGTATATACACATTTAGCAGTCGATATTGAGTTGCTTTAAATCATTAATTTAACATCTTTAAGTTAATTTACCTTCTTCATCTTATTGAAGTTGACATAAAGCCATAACGGCAGTGCATTTGGAAGAATTCGACAATCTTATATTCAGGTATAAAGTCGATTTTCTTGTATATACACATTAAGCAGTCGATATTGAGTTGCTTTAAATCATTAATTTAACATCTTTAAGTTAATTTACCTTCTTCATCTTACTGAAGTTGACATAAAGCCATAACGGCAGTGCATTTGGAAGAATTCGACAATCTTATATTCAGGTAAAAGTCCATTTTCTTGTATATACACATTAAGCAGTCGATATTGAGTTGCTTTAAATCATTAATTTAACATCTTTAAGTTAATTTACCTTCTTCATCTTACTGAAGTTGACATAAAGCCATAACGGCAGTGCATTTGGAAGAATTCGACAATCTTATATTCAGGTATAAAGTCGATTTTCTTGTATATACACATTTAGCAGTCGATATTGAGTTGCTTTAAATCATTAATTTAACATCTTTAAGTTAATTTACCTTCTTCATCTTACTGAAGTTGACATAAAGCCATAACGGCAGTGCATTTGGAAGAATTCGACAATCTTATATTCAGGTAAAAAGTCGATTTTCTTGTATATACACATTAAGCAGTCGATATTGAGTTGCTTTAAATCATTAATTTAACATCTTTAAGTTAATTTACCTTCTTCATCTTACTGAAGTTGACATAAAGCCATAACGGCAGTGCATTTGGAAGAATTCGACAATCTTATATTCAGGTATAAAGTCCATTTTCTTGTATATACACATTAAGCAGTCGATATTGAGTTGCTTTAAATCATTAATTTAACATCTTTAAGTTAATTTACCTTCTTCATCTTACTGAAGTTGACATAAAGCCATAACGGCAGTGCATTTGGAAGAATTCGACAATCTTATATTCAGGTATAAAGTCCATTTTCTTGTATATACACATTAAGCAGTCGATATTGAGTTGCTTTAAATCATTAATTTAACATCTTTAAGTTAATTTACCTTCTTCATCTACTGAAGTTGACATAAAGCCATAACGGCAGTGCATTTGGAAGAATTCGACAATCTTATATTCAGGTATAAAGTCGATTTTCTTGTATATACACATTAAGCAGTCGATATTGAGTTGCTTTAAATCATTAATTTAACATCTTTAAGTTAATTTACCTTCTTCATCTTACTGAAGTTGACATAAAGCCATAACGGCAGTGCATTTGGAAGAATTCGACAATCTTATATTCAGGTATAAAGTCGATTTTATTGTATATACACATTTAGCAGTCGATATTGAGTTGCTTTAAATCATTAATTTAACATCTTTAAGTTAATTTACCTTCTTCATCTTACTGAAGTTGACATAAAGCCATAACGGCAGTGCATTTGGAAGAATTCGATAATCTTATATTCAGGTAAAAAGTCGATTTTCTTGTATATACACATTTAGCAGTCGATATTGAATTGCTTTAAATCATTAATTTAACATCTTTAAGTAAATTAACCTTCTTCATCTTACTGAAGTTGACATAAGGCCATAACGGCAGTGCATTTGGAAGAATTCGACAATCTTATATTCAGGTAAAAAGTCGATTTTATTGTATATACACATTAAGCAGTCGATATTGACTTGCTTTAAATCATTAATTTAACATATTTAAGTTAATTTACCTTCTTCATCTTATTGAAGTTGACATAAGGCCATAACGGCAGTGCATTTGGAAGAATTCGACAATCTTATATTCAGGTAAAAAGTCGATTTTCTTGTATATACACATTAAGCAGTCGATATTGAGTTGCTTTAAATCATTAATTTAACATCTTTAAGTTAATTTACCTTATTCATCTTACTGAAGTTGACATAAAGCCATAACGGCAGTGCATTTGGAAGAATTCGACAATCTTATATTCAGGTATAAAGTCGATTTTCTTGTATATACACATTTAGCAGTCGATATTGAATTGCTTTAAATCATTAATTTAACATCTTTAAGTTAATTTACCTTATTCATCTTACTGAAGTTGACATAAAGCCATAACGGCAGTGCATTTGGAAGAATTCGTTAATCTTATATTCAGGTAAAAAGTCGATTTTCTTGTATATACACATTAAGCAGTCGATATTGAGTTGCTTTAAATCATTAATTTAACATCTTTAAGTTAATTTACCTTCTTCATCTTATTGAAGTTGACATAAAGCCATAACGGCAGTGCATTTGGAAGAATTCGACAATCTTATATTCAGGTAAAGTTCATTTTCTTGTATATACACATTAAGCAGTCGATATTGAGTTGTTTAAATCATTAATTTAACATCTTTAAGTTAATTTACCTTCTTCATCTTACTGAAGTTGACATAAAGCCATAACGGCAGTGCATTTGGAAGAATTCGACAATCTTATATTCAGGTAAAAAGTCGATTTTATTGTATATACACATTTAGCAGTCGATATTGAGTTGCTTTAAGTCATTAATTTAACATCTTTAAGTTAATTTACCTTCTTCATCTTACTGAAGTTGACATAAAGCCATAACGGCAGTGCATTTGGAAGAATTCGATAATCTTATATTCAGGTAAAAAGTCGATTTTCTTGTATATACACATTTAGCAGTCGATATTGAGTTGCTTTAAATCATTAATTTAACATCTTTAAGTTAATTTACCTTCTTCATCTTATTGAAGTTGACATAAAGCCATAACGGCAGTGCATTTGGAAGAATTCGACAATCTTATATTCAGGTAAAAAGTCGATTTTCTTGTATATACACATTTAGCAGTCGATATTGAGTTGCTTTAAATCATTAATTTAACATATTTAAGTTAATTTACCTTCTTCATCTTATTGAAGTTGACATAAGGCCATAACGGCAGTGCATTTGGAAGAATTCGACAATCTTATATTCAGGTAAAAAGTCGATTTTATTGTATATACACATTTAGCAGTCGATATTGAGTTGCTTTAAGTCATTAATTTAACATCTTTAAGTTAATTTACCTTCTTCATCTTACTGAAGTTGACATAAAGCCATAACGGCAGTGCATTTGGAAGAATTCGATAATCTTATATTCAGGTAAAAAGTCGATTTTCTTGTATATACACATTTAGCAGTCGATATTGAGTTGCTTTAAATCATTAATTTAACATCTTTAAGTTAATTTACCTTCTTCATCTTATTGAAGTTGACATAAGGCCATAACGGCAGTGCATTTGGAAGAATTCGACAATCTTATATTCAGGTAAAAAGTCGATTTTCTTGTATATACACATTTAGCAGTCGATATTGAGTTGCTTTAAATCATTAATTTAACATATTTAAGTTAATTTACCTTCTTCATCTTATTGAAGTTGACATAAGGCCATAACGGCAGTGCATTTGGAAGAATTCGACAATCTTATATTCAGGTAAAAAGTCGATTTTCTTGTATATACACATTTAGCAGTCGATATTGAGTTGCTTTAAGTCATTAATTTAACATCTTTAAGTTAATTAACCTTCTTCATCTTACTGAAGTTGACATAAAGCCATAACGGCAGTGCATTTGGAAGAATTCGACAATCTTATATTCAGGTAAAAAGTCGATTTTCTTGTATATACACATTTAGCAGTCGATACTGAGTTGCTTTAAATCATTAATTTAACATCTTTAAAGTTAATTTACCTTCTTCATCTTATTGAAGTTGACATAAAGCCATAACGGCAGTGCATTTGGAAGAATTCGACAATCTTATATTCAGGTATAAAGTCGATTTTCTTGTATATACACATTTAGCAGTCGATATTGAGTTGCTTTAAATCATTAATTTAACATCTTTAAGTTAATTTACCTTCTTCATCTTACTGAAGTTGACATAAAGCCATAACGGCAGTGCATTTGGAAGAATTCGACAATCTTATATTCAGGTATAAAGTCCATTTTCTTGTATATACACATTAAGCAGTCGATATTGAGTTGCTTTAAATCATTAATTTAACATCTTTAAGTTAATTTACCTTCTTCATCTTACTGAAGTTGACATAAAGCCATAACGGCAGTGCATTTGGAAGAATTCGACAATCTTATATTCAGGTATAAAGTCCATTTTCTTGTATATACACATTAAGCAGTCGATATTGAGTTGCTTTAAATCATTAATTTAACATCTTTAAGTTAATTTACCTTCTTCATCTTACTGAAGTTGACATAAAGCCATAACGGCAGTGCATTTGGAAGAATTCGACAATCTTATATTCAGGTATAAAGTCGATTTTCTTGTATATACACATTAAGCAGTCGATATTGAGTTGCTTTAAATCATTAATTTAACATCTTTAAGTTAATTTACCTTATTCATCTTACTGAAGTTGACATAAAGCCATAACGGCAGTGCATTTGGAAGAATTCGATAATCTTATATTCAGGTATAAAGTCGATTTTCTTGTATATACACATTAAGCAGTCGATATTGAGTTGCTTTAAATCATTAATTTAACATCTTTAAGTTAATTTACCTTCTTCATCTTACTGAAGTTGACATAAAGCCATAACGGCAGTGCATTTGGAAGAATTCGATAATCATCTTATATTCAGGTATAAAGTCCATTTTCTTTTATATACACATTAAGCAGTCGATATTGAGTTGCTTTAAATCATTAATTTAACATCTTTAAGTTAATTTACCTTCTTCATCTTACTGAAGTTGACATAAAGCCATAACGGCAGTGCATTTGGAAGAATTCGACAATCTTATATTCAGGTAAAAAGTCGATTTTCTTGTATATACACATTTAGCAGTCGATATTGAGTTGCTTTAAATCATTAATTTAACATCTTTAAGTTAATTTACCTTCTTCATCTTACTGAAGTTGACATAAAGCCATAACGGCAGTGCATTTGGAAGAATTCGACAATCTTATATTCAGGTAAAAAGTCGATTTTCTTGTATATACACATTAAGCAGTCGATATTGAGTTGATATACACTTGTATTAGCAGTCGATTTAACATCTTTAAGTTAATTTACCTTCTTCATCTTACTGAAGTTGACATAAAGCCATAACGGCAGTGCATTTGGAAGAATTCTTTAATCTTATATTCAGGTATAAAGTCGATTTTCTTGTATATACACATTAAGCAGTCGATATTGAGTTGCTTTAAATCATTAATTTAACATCTTTAAGTTAATTTACCTTCTTCATCTTATTGAAGTTGACATAAAGCCATAACGGCAGTGCATTTGGAAGAATTCGACAATCTTATATTCAGGTAATAAAGTCGATTTTCTTGTATATACACATTTAGCAGTCGATATTGAGTTGCTTTAAATCATTAATTTAACATCTTTAAGTTAATTTAACCTTCTTCATCTTACTGAAGTTGACATAAAGCCATAACGGCAGTGCATTTGGAAGAATTCGACAATCTTATATTCAGGTAAAAAGTCGATTTTCTTGTATATACACATTTAGCAGTCGATATTGAGTTGCTTTATATCATTAATTTAACATATTTAAGTTAATTTACCTTCTTCATCTTATTGAAGTTGACATAAAGCCATAACGGCAGTGCATTTGGAAGAATTCGACAATCTTATATTCAGGTATAAAGTCATATTGGAAGTCATTAATTTAACATCGATTTTCTTGTATATACACATTTAGCAGTCGATATTGAGTTGCTTTAAATCATTAATTTAACATCTTTAAAGTTAATTTACCTTCTTCATCTTAATAAAGTTGACATAAGGCCATAACGGCAGTGCATTTGGAAGAATTCGATAATCTTATATTCAGGTATAAAGTCCATTTTCTTGTAAATACACATTAAGCAGTCGATATTGAATTGCTTTAAATCATTAATTTAACATCTTTAATCTTATTCATTTACTGAAGTTAATAACGGCAGTGCATTTGGAAGAATTCGATAATCTTCTTCAGGTAAAAAGTCGATTTTCTTGTATATACACATTTAACAGTCGATATTGAATTGCCTTAAATCATTAATTTAACATCTTTAAGTTAATTTACCTTCTTCATCTTACTGAAGTTGACATAAAGCCATAACGGCAGTGCATTTGGAAGAATTCGACAATCTTATATTCAGGTATAAAGTCCATTTTCTTGTATATACACATTAAGCAGTCGATATTGAGTTGCTTTAAATCATTAATTTAACATATTTAAGTTAATTAAGCTTCTTCATCTTACTGAAGTTGACATAAAGCCATAACGGCAGTGCATTTGGAAGGATTCGTTAATCTTATATTCAGGTATAAAGTCGATTTTCTTGTATATACACATTAAGCAGTCGATATTGAGTTGCTTTAAATCATTAATTTAACATCTTTAAGTTAATTTACTTTCTTCATCTTACTGAAGTTGACATATAGCCATAACGGCAGTGCATTTTGAAGAATTCGACAATCTTATATTCAGGTATAAAGTCCATTTTCTTGTATATACACATTAAGCAGTCGATATTGAGTTGCTTTAAATCATTAATTTAACATATTTAAGTTAATTAACCTTCTTCATCTTACTGAAGTTGACATAAAGCCATAACGGCAGTGCATTTGGAAGAATTCGACAATCTCATATTCAGGTATAAAGTCGATTTTCTTGTATATACACATTTAGCAGTCGATATTGAGTTGCTTTAAATCATTAATTTAACATATCTTTAAGTTAATTTACCTTCTTCATCTTACTGAAGTTGACATAAAGCCATAACGGCAGTGCATTTGGAAGAATTCGACAATCTTATATTCAGGTATAAGTCCGATTTTCTTGTATATACACATTAAGCAGTCGATATTGAGTTGCTTTAAATCATTAATTTAACATATTTAAGTTAATTAAGCTTCTTCATCTTACTGAAGTGGACATAAAGCCATAACGGCAGTGCATTTGGAAGAATTTTACAATCTTATGTTAAGGTATAAAATCGATTTTCTTGTACATATATACACATTAAGAAATCCGATATTCAAGTTGACTTCAAATCATTAATCTTCACATATTGAAGTTGAGTTAACATTCTGCATCTTACTAAAGTTGACATAAAGCCATAAACGGCAGTGCATTTGGAAAAAATTCCATTATCTTCATTTGTATAAAACCGATTTTCTTGAAGGTACACGTTTAGAAATCCACATCGAATTGCCTTAAATCATTAGCTTAACATATAAAAGTTAATTAACCTTCTTCATCTTACTAAAGTTGACATAAGACCATAACGGCAGTGCATTTGGAAAAAATTCCTTAAATTTACATTTGGGTATAAAACCGATTTTCTTGTATGTACACATTTAGAAATCCATATCAAGTTGCTTCAAATTAATAAATTCACATATTAAAGTTAATTAATCTTCTTCATCTTACTGAAGTTGGCATAAAGCCATAACGGCAGTGCATTTGGAAAAATTCCACAATTTTACATTTAGGTATAAAACCGACTTTCTTGCATGTACACATTTAGAAATCCATATAAATGTCTTCAAATCATTGGCTTCACATATTAAAGTTAATTAACCTTCTTCATTTTACAAAAGTTGGCATAAAGCCATAACGGCAGTGCATTTGGAAAAATTCCACAATTTTACATTTAGGTATAAAACCGATTTTCTTGCATGTACACATTTAGAAATCCATATTCAAAGTTGCTTCAAATCATTAGCTTCACATATTAAAGTTAATTAACCTTATTCAATTTACAGAAGTTGGCATAGTGCACTTGGAAGAATTCCACAATTTTACATTTAGGTATAAAACCGATTTCTTGCATGTACACATTTAGAAATCCATATCAAGTTGTTTCAAATTATTAAATTCACATATTAAAGTTAATTATTCTTCTTCATCTCACTGAAGTGTGCATAAAGCCATAACGGCAGTGCATTTGGAAAAATTCCACAATTTTACATTTACGTATAAAACCGATATTCTGGCATGTACACTTTTAGAAATCCATATCAAGTTGTTTCAAATCATTAGCTTCACATATTAAAGTTAATTAACCTTCTTCATCTTTAGAAGTTGACATAAAGCCATAACGGCAGTGCATTTGGAAAAATTCCACAATTTCATGTACACATTAAGAAATCCATATCAAGTTGCTTCAAATTAATAAATTCACATATTAAAGTTAATTAATCTTCTTCATCTTACTGAAGTTGGCATAAAGCCATAACGGCAGTGCATTTGGAAAAATTCCACAATTTTACATTTAGGTATAAAACCGATTTTCTTGCATGTACACTTTTAGAAATCCATATCAAGTTGTTTCAAATTATTAAATTCACATATTAAAGTTAATTAACTTTCTTCATCTTACAGAAGTTGGCATAAAGCCAAAACGGCAGTGCATTTGGAAAAATTCCACAATTTTACATTTAGGTATAAAACCGATTTTCTGCATGTACACATTTAGAAATCCATATCAAGTTGCTTCAAATCATTATTATCAAACATTTAAGTTAAATAGCTTCCTCCATCTTACTGAAGTTGGCATAAAGCCATAACGGTAGTGCATTTGGAAAAATTCCACAATTTTACATTTAGGTATAAAACCGATATTCTGGCATGTACACTTTTAGAAATCCATATCAAGTTGTTTCAAATTATTAAATTCACATATTAAAGTTAATTATTCTTCTTCATCTTACTAAATTTCGCCTAAAGCAATAACAACAGTGCATTTGAAAAAATTCCACAATTTTACATTTAGGTATAAAACCGACTTTCTTGCATATACACATTTAGAAATCCATATCAAGTTGTTTCAAATTATTAAATTCACATATTAAAGTTAATTAACTTTCTTCATCTTACTAAAGTTGGCATAAAGCCATAACGGTAGTGCATTTGGAAAAATTCCACAATTTTACATTTAGGTATAAAACCGATTTTCTGGCATGTACACATTTAGAAATCCATATCAAGTTGTTTCAAATTATTAGCTTCACATATTAAAGTTAATTAACTTTCTTCATCTTACTGAAGTTGGCATAAAGCCATAACGGCAGTGCATTTGGAAAAATTCCACAATTTTACATTTAGGTATAAAACCGACTTTCTTGCATGTACACATTTAGAAATCCATATCAAAGTTATTTCAAATTATTAAATTCACATATTAAATTTAATTAACCCTCACCATCTTACTAAAGTTGGCATAAAGCCATAACGGTAGTGCATTTGGAAAAATTCCACAATTTTACATTTAGGTATAAAACCGATTTTCTGGCATGTACACATTTAGAAATCCATTTAAAGTTGTTTCAAATCATTAGCTTCACATATTAAAGTTAATTAACTTTCTTCATCTTACTGAAGTTGGCATAAAGCCATAACGGCAGTGCATTTCGGTAAAATTCCACAATTTTACATTTAGGTATAAAACCGATATTCTGGCATGTACACTTTTAGAAATCCATATCAAGTTGTTTCAAATTATTAAATTCACATATTAAAGTTAATTAATCTTCTTCATCTTACTGAAGTTGGCATAAAGCCAAACGGCAGTGCATTTGGAAAAATTCCACAATTTTACATTTAGGTATAAAACCGATTTTCTGGCATGTACACATTTAGAAATCCATATCAAGTTTTTCAAATCATTAGCTTAACATATTAAAGTTAATTAATCTTCTTCATCTTACAGAAGTTGGCATAAAGCCAAAACGGCAGTGCATTTGGAAAAATTCCACAATTTTACATTTAGGTATAAAACCGACTTTCTTGCATGTACACATTTAGAAATCCATATCAAGTTGTTTCAAATTATTAAATTCACATATTAAAGTTAATTAACTTTCTTCATCTTACAGAAGTTGGCATAAAGCCAAAACGGCAGTGCATTTGGAAAAATTCCACAATTTTTCATTTAGGTATAAAACCGATTTTCTGGCATGTACACATTTAGAAATCCATATCAAGTTGTTTCAAATTATTAAATTCACATATTAAAGTTAATTAACTTTCTTCATCTTACTGAAGTTGGCATAAAGCCATAACGGCAGTGCATTTGGAAAAATTCCACAATTTTACATTTAGGTATAAAACCGACTTTCTTGCATGTACACATTTAGAAATCCATATCAAGTTGCTTCAAATTATTAGCTTCACATATTAAAGTTAAATAACCCTCATAATCTTATTCAAGTTGCCGTGAAACCATAACGGCAATGCATTTGGAAAAAATTCCACAATTTTACATTTAGGTATAAAACCGATATAAATACACATTAGTTGCTTCAAATTATTAAATTCACATATTAAAGTTAATTAACTTTCTTCATCTTACTAAAGTTGGCATAAAGCCATAAGGGTAGTGCGTTTGGAAAAATTCCACAATTTTACATTTAGGTATAAAACCGACTTTCTTGCATGTACACATTAAGAAATCCATATCAAGTTGTTTCAAATTATTAAATTCACATATTAAAGTTAATTAACTTTCTTCATCTTACTGAAGTTGGCATAAAGCCATAACGGCAGTGCATTTGGAAAAATTCCACAATTTTACATTTAGGTATAAAACCGACTTTCTTGCATGTACACATTTAGAAATCCAAATCAAGTTGCTTCAAATTATTAAATTCACATATTAAAGTTAATTAACTTTCTTCATCTTACAGAAGTTGGCACTAAAGCCATAACGGCAGTGCATTCAGCAAAAATTCCACAATTTTACATTTAGGTATAAAACCGATTTTCTTGCATGTACACATTTAGAAATCCATATCAAAGTGCTTCACATCATTAGCTTCACATATTAAAGTTAATAAACATTCTTCATCTTACTAAAGTTGGCATAACACCATAACGGCAGTGCATTTGGAAAAATGCATGTACACATTTAGAAATCCATATAATGTTGTTTCAAATTATTAAATTCACATATTAAAGTTAATTAACTTTCTTCATCTTACTGAAGCTGGCATAAAGCCAAAACGGAAGTGCATTTGGAAAAATTCCACAATTTTACATTTAGATATAAGACCGACTTTCTTGCAAGTACACATTTAGAAATCCATATTAAGTTGCTTCAAACTAATTAATTCACATATTAAAGTTAATTAACTTTCTTCATCTAATTAAAGTTGGCATAAAGCCATAACGGTAGTGCATTTGGAAAAATTCCACAATTTTACATTTAGGTATAAAACCGATATTCTGGCATGTACACTTTTAGAAATCCATATCAAGTTGTTTCAAATTATTAAATTCACATAGTAAAGTTAATTATTCTTCTTCATCTTACTGAAGTTGGCATAAAGCCATAACGGCAGTGCATTTGGAAAAATTCCACAATTTTACATTTAGGTATAAAACCGATTTTCTTGCATGTACACATTTAGAAATCCATATCAAGTTGTTTCAAATTATTAAATTCACATATTAAAGTTAATTAACTTTCTTCATCTTACAGAAGTTGGCATAAAGCCAAAACGGCAGTGCATTTGGAAAAATTCCACAATTTTACATTTAGGTATAAAACCGATTTCCTGCATGTACACATTTAGAAATCCATATCAAGTTGCCACAAATCATTAGCTTCACATATTAAAGTTAATTAATCTTCTTCATCTTACACAAGTTGGCATAAAGCCATAACGGCAGTGCATTTGGAAAAATTCCATAATTTTACATTTAGGTATAAAACCGACTTTCTTGCATGTACACATTTAGAAAGAGAAGTTGTTTCAAATCATTATCTTCACATATTAAAGTTAATTAACTTTCTTCATCTTACTCAAGTTGGCATAAAGCCAAAACGACAGTGCATTTGGAAAAATTCCGCAATTTTACATTTAGGTATAAAAACGACTTTCTTGCATGTACACATTTAGAAATCCATACCCAGTTGCTTCAAATCATTAGCTTCACATATTTAAAATAATATAACTTTCTTCATCTTACAGAAGTTGGCATAAAGCCAAAACGGCAGTGCATTTGGAAAAATTCCACAATTTTACATTTAGGTATAAAACCGACTTTCTGCATGTACACATTTAGAAATCCATATATAGTTGCTTCAAATCTTTAGCTTCACATATTAAAGTTAATTAACCTTCTTCATCTTACTGAAGTTGGCATAAAGCCATAACGGCAGTGCATTTGGAAAAAATTCCACAATTTTACATTTAGGTATAAAACCGATATTCTTGCATGTACACATTTAGAAATCCATATAAAGTTGTTTCAAATTATTAGCTTCACATATTAAAGCTAATTAACTTTCTTCATCTTACTCAAGTTGACATAAAGCCATAACGGCAGTGCATTTGGAAAAATTCCACAATTTTACATTTAGGTATAAAACCGATTTTCTGGCATGTACACATTTAGAAATCCATATCAAGTTGCTTCAAATTATTAAATTCACATATTAAAGTTAATTAACTTTCTTCATCTTACAGAAGTTGGCATAAAGCCATAACGGTAGTGCATTTGGAAAAATTCCACAATTTTACATTTAGGTATAAAACCGACTTTCTTGCATGTACACATTTAAAATCCATATCAAGTTGCTTCAAATCATTAGCTTCACATATTAAAGTTAATTAACCTTCTTCATCTTACTGAAGTTGGCATAAAGCCAAAACGGCAGTGCATTTGGAAAAATTCCACAATTTTACATTTAGGTATAAAACCGATTTTTTTGCATGTACACATTTAGAAATCCATATCAAGTTGCTTCAAATCATTAGCTTCTCATATTAAAGTTAATTAACCTTCTTCATCTTACTCAAGTTGCATAAAGTCAAAACGGCAGTGCATTTGGAAAAATTCCACAATTTTACATTTAGGTATAAAACCGACTTTCTTGCATGTACACATTTAGAAATCCATACCAAGTTGCTCCGAATCATTAGCTTGACATATTAAAGTTAATTAACCCTCTTCATCTTACAGAAGTTGACATGAGACCAATAACGGCAGTGCATTTGGAAAAATTCCACAATTTTACATTTAGGTATAAAAAAAAAGCTTTTCTTACATGTACCCATTTAGAAATGCATATCAAGTTGCTTCAAATCATTAGCTTAACACATTCAAGTTAATTAACTTTCTTCATCTTACTCAAGTTGGCATAAAGCCAAAACGGCAGTGCATTTGGAAAAATTCCACAATTTTACATTTAGGTATAAAACCGACTTTCTTGCATGTACACATTTAGAAATCCATATCAAGTTGCTTCAAATTAATAAATTCACATATTAAAGTTAATTAATCTTCTTCATCTTACTAAAGTTGGCATAAAGCCATAACGGCAGTGCATTTGGAAAAATTCCACAATTTTACATTTAGGTATAAAACCGACTTTCTTGCATGTACACATTTAGAAATCCATATCAAGTTGTTTCAAATCATTAGCTTCACAAATTAAAGTTAATTAACCCTCACCATCTTACTCAAGTTGGCATAAAGCCATAACGGCAGTGCATTTGGAAAAATTCCACAATTTTACATTTAGGTATAAAACCGATTTTCTGGCATGTACACATTTAGAAATCCATATCAAGTTGCTTTAAATCATTAGTTTCACATATTAAAGTTAATTAACTTTCTTCATCTTACTAAAGTTGGCATAAAGCCAAAACGGCAGTGCATTTGGAAAAATTCCACAATTTTACATTTAGGTATAAAATCGATTTTCTGGCATGTACACATTTAGAAATCCATATCAAGTTGCTTTAAATCATTAGCTTAACATATTAAAGTTAATTAACCTTCGTCGTCTTACTCAAGTTGGCATAAAGCCAAAACGGCAGTGCATTTGGAAAAATTCCACAATTTTACATTTAGGTATAAAACCGACTTTCTTGCATGTAGACATTTAGAAATCCACATCAAGTTGCCTCAAATTATTAAATTCACATATTAAAGTTAATTAACTTTCCTCATCTTACCATAGTTGGCATAAAGCCATAACGGCAAAGCATTTGGAAAAATTCCACAATTTTGCATTTAGGTATAAAACCGACTTTCTTGCATGTACACATTTAGAAATCCATATCAAGTTGCCTCAAATAATTAGCTTAACATATTAATGTTAATTAACCTTCTTCATCTTACAGAAGTTGGCATAAAGCCAAAACGGCAGTGCATTTGGAAAATTCCAGAATTTTACATTTAGGTATAAAACCGACTTTCTTGCATGTACACATTTAGAAATCTATATCAAGTTGCTTCAAATCATTAGATTCACATATTAAAGTTAATTAACTTCTTCATCTTACAGAAGTTGGTATAAAGCCAAAACGACAGTGCATTTGGAAAAATTCCGCAATTTTACATTTAGGTATAAAAACGACTTTCTTGCATGTACACATTAAGAAATCCATACCCAATTGCTTCAAATCATTAGCTTCACTTATTTAAAATAATTAACTTCTTCATCTTACAGAAGTTGGCATAAAGCCAAAACGACAGTGCATTTGGAAAAATTCCACAATTTTACATTTAGGTATAAAACCGATTTTCTTGCATGTACACATTTAGAAATTCATATCAAATTGCTTTAAATCATTAGCTTCACATATTAAAGTTAATTAACCCACACCATCTTACTCAAGTTGAAATAAGACCATAACGGCAGTGCATTTGGAAAAATTCCACAATTTTACATTTAGGTATAAAACCGATATTCTTGCATGTACACATTTAGAAATCCATATCAAGTTGCTTCAAATCATTAGCTTAACATATTAAAGTTAATTAACCCTCATCATCTTACGCAAGTTGACATAAGACCATAACGGCAGTGCATTTGGAAAAAATTCCACAATTTTACAGTTAGGGATACAACCGATTTTCTGGGATGTACACATTTAGAAATCCATATCAAGTTGCTTCAAATCATTTGCTTCACATATTAAAGTTAATTAGCCTTCTTCATCTTACTCAAGTTGACATAAGACCAATAACGGCAGTACATTTGGAAAAAATTCCACAATTTTAAATTTAGGTATAAAACCGATATTCTTGCATGTACACATTTAGAAATCCATATCAAGTTGTTTCAAATCATTAACTTCACATATTAAAGTTAATGAACCTTTACCATCTTACAGAAGTTGGTATAAAGCCAAAACGGCAGTGCATTTGGAAAAATTCCACAATTTTACATTTAGGTATAAAACCGATTTTCTGGCATGTACACATTTAGAAATCCATATCAAGTTGCTTCAAATTAATTAATTCACATATTGAAGTTAATTAATCTCCTTCATCTTACTCAAGTTGGCATAAAGCCATAACGGCAGTGCATTGGGAAAAATTACAGAATTTTACATTTAGGTATAAAACTGACTTTCTTGCATGTACACATTTAGAGATCCATATCAAGTTGCTTCAAATCGTTAGCTTCAAATATTTAAGTTAATTAACCTTCTTCATCTTACTAGAGTTGTCATAAAACCATAATGGCAGTGCATTTGGAAAAATTCCGCAATTTACATTTAGGTATAAAACCGATTTTCTTGCATGTACACATTTAGAAATCTATATCAAGTTGCTTCATATCATTAGCTTAACATTTAAAGTTAATAAACCCTCACCATTTTACTCAAGTTGGCATAAAGCCAAAACGACAGTGCATTTGAAAAATTCCGCAATTTTACATTTAGGTATAAAAACGACTTTCTTGCATATACACATTAAGAAATCCATACCCAATTGCTTCAAATCATTAGCTTCACTTATTTAAAATAATTAACTTGCTTCATCTTACAGAAGTTGGCATAAAGCCAAAACGACAGTGCATTTGGAAAAATTCCGCAATTTTACATTTGGGTATAAAACCGATTTTCTGGCATGTACACATTTAGAAATTCATATCAAATTGCTTTAAATCATTAGCTTCACATATTTAAAATAATTAACTTTCTTCATCTTACAGAAGTTGGCATAAAGCCAAAACGGCAGTGCATTTGGAAAAATTCCACAATTTTACATTTAGGTATAAAACCGACTTTCTTGCATGTACACAATAAAAAATACATATGAAGTTGCTTCAAATTATTAGCTTCACATATTAAAGTTAATTAACCCTCACCCTCTAATTCAAGTTGACATAAAGACCATAACGGCAGAACATTTGGAAAAAATTCCATAATTTTACATTTAGGTGTAAAACCGACTTTCCTGCATGTACACCTTTAGAAATCCATATCAAGTTGCTTCAAATTAATAAATTCACATAATAAAGTTAATTAATCTTCTTCATTTTACTGAAGTTAGCATAAAGCCATAACGGCAGTGCATTTGGAAAAATTCCACAATTTTACATTTAGGTATAAAACCGACTTTCTTGCATGTACACATTTAGAAATCCATATAATGTTCTTTCAAATTATTAAATTCACATATTAAAGTTAATTAACTTTCTTCATCTTACAGAAGTTGGCATAAAGCCAAAACGGCAGTGCATTTGGAAAAATTCCACAATTTTACATTTGGGTATAAAACCGATTTTCTGGCATGTACACATTTAGAAATGCATATCAAGTTGCTTCAAATATTAAGCTTCACATATTAAAGTTAATTAACTTTCTTCATCTTACTCAAGTTGGCATAAAGCCAAAACGGCAGTGCATTTGAAAAAATTCCACAATTTTTCATTTAGGTATAAAACCGACTTTCTTGCATGTACACATTTAGAAATCCATATGAAGTTACTTCAAATTATTAAATTCACATATTAAAGTTAATTAACTTTCTTCATGTCACCGTAGTTGACATAAAGCCATAACGGTAGTGCATTTGGAAAAAATTCCACAATTTTACATTTAGGTATAAAACCGACTTTCTTGCATGTACATATTTAGAAATCCATATCTAGTTGCTTCAAATAATTAGCTTCACATATTAAAGTTAATTAACCTTCTTCATCTTACTGAAGTTGGCATAAAGCCAAAACGGCAGTGCATTTGGAAAATTCCACAATTATACATTTAGGTATAAAACCGATTTTCTTGCATGTACACATTTAGAAATCCATATCAAGTTGCTTCAAATTATTAAATTCACATATTAAAGTTAATTAATTCTTCTTCATCTTACTGAAGTTGGCATAAAGCCATAACGGCAGTGCATTTGGAAAAATTCCACAATTTTACATTTAGGTATAAAACCGACTTTCTTGCATGTACACATTTAGAAATCCATATCAAGTTGTTTCAAATTATTAAATTCACATATTAAAGTTAATTAACTTTCTTCATCTTACTAAAGTTGGCATAAAGCCAAAACGGCAGTGCATTTGGAAAAATTCCACAATTTTACATTTAGGTATAAAACCGATTTTCTGGCATGTACACATTTAGAAATCCATATCAAGTTGCTTCAAATCATTAAATTCACATATTAAAGTTAATTAACTTTCTTCATCTTACTGAAGTTGGCATAAAGCCATAACGGCAGTGCATTTGGAAAAATTCCACAATTTTACATTTAGGTATAAAACCGACTTTCTTGCATGTACACATTTAGAAATCCATATCAAGTTGCTTCAAATTATTAAATTCACATATTAAAGTTAATTAACTTTCTTCATCTTACTCAAGTTGACATAAAGCCATAACGGCAGTGCATTTGGAAAAAATTCCACAATTTTACATTTAGGTATTAAACTGACTTTCTTGCATATACACATTTAGAAATCCATATCAAGTTGCTTCAAATTATTAAATTCACATATTAAAGTTAATTAACTTTCTTCATCTTACTAAAGTTGGCATAAAGCCAAAACGGCAGTGCATTTGGAAAAATTCCACAATTTTAACTTTAGGTATAAAACCGACTTTCTTGCATGTACACATTTAGAAATCCCTATCAAGTTAGTTTCAAATCATTAGCTTCACATATTAAAGTTAATTAACTTTCTTCATCTTACAGAACTTGGAATAAAGCCAAAACGGCAGTGCATTTGGAAAAATTCCACAATTTTACATTTAGGTATAAAACCGACTTTCTTGCATGTACACATTTAGAAATCCATATCAAGTTGCTTCAAATTATTAGCTTCACATATTAAAGTTAATTAACCTTCTTCATCTTACTCAAGTTGGCATAAAGCCATAACGGCAGTGCATTTGGAAAAATTCCACAATTTTACATTTAGGTATAAAACCGACTTTCTTGCATGTACACATTTAGAAATCCCTATAAAGTTGTTTCAAATTACTAATTTCACATATTAAAGTTAATTAACCCTCACCACCTTACTGAAGTTGGCATAAAGCCACAACAGCAATGCATTTGGAAAAAATTCCACAATTTTACATTTAGGTATAAAACCGACTTTCTTGCATGTACACATTTAGAAATCCATATCAAGTTGCTTCAAATTATTAAATTCACATATTAAAGTTAATTAACTTTCTTCATCTTACTAAAGTTGGCATAAAGCCATAACGGCAGTGCATTTGGAAAAATTCCACAATTTTACATTTAGGTATAAAACCGACTTTCTTGCATGTACACATTGAGAAATCCATATCAAGTTGTTTCAAATTATTAAATTCACATATTAAAGTTAATTAACTTTCTTCATCTTACTGAAGTTGGCATAAAGCCATAACGGCAGTGCATTTGGAAAAATTCCACAATTTTACATTTAGGTATAAAACCGACTTTCTTGCATGTACACATTTAGAAATCCATATCAAAGTGCTTCAAATCGTTAAATTCATATATTAAAGTTAATTTACCTTCTTCATATTACAGAAGTTGGCATAAAGCCATAACGGCAGTGCATTTGGAAAAAATTCCACAATTTTACATTTAGGTATAAAACCGACTTTCTTGCATGTACACATTTAGAAATCTATATCAAGTTGCTTCAAATATTAGCTTCGCAATTAAAGTTAATTAATCTTCTTTATCTTACAGAAGTTGGCATAAAGCCATAACGGCAGGGCATTTGGAAAAATTCCACAATTTTACTTTTAGGTATAAAACCGTTTTTCTGGCATGTACACGTTAAGAAATCCATATCAAGTTGTTTCAAATTATTAAATTCACGTATTAAAGTTAATTGACTTTCTTCATCTTACTAAAGTTGGCATAAAGCCGTAACGGTAGTGCATTTGGAAAAATTCCACAATTTTACATTTAGGTATAAAACCGACTTTCTTGCATGTACACATTTAGAAATCCATATCAAGTTGCTTCAAATTATTCAAGCTTCACATATTAAAGTTAATTAACTTTCTTCATCTTACTCAAGTTGACATAAAGCCATAACGGCAGTGCATTTGGAAAAATTCCATAATTTTACATTTAGGTATAAAACCGACTTTCTTGCATGTACACATTTAGAAATCCATATCAAGTTGTTTCAAATTATTAATTTCACATATTAAAGTTAATTATTCTTTTTCAACTTACTAAAGTTGGCATTAAGCCATAACGGCAGTGCATTTGGAAAAATTCCACAATTTTACATTTAGGTATAAAACCGACTTTCTTGCATGTACACATTTAGAAATCCATATCAAGTTGTTTCAAATTATTAAATTCACATATTAAAGTTAATTAACCTTCTTCATCTTACTAAAGTTGCATATAAAGCCATAACGGCAGTGCATTTGGAAAAATTCCACAATTTTACATTTAGGTATAAAACCGATTTTCTTGCAAGTACGCATTTAGAAATCCATATCAAGTTGCTTCAAATCATTAGGTTTACAAATTAAAGTTAATTAACTTTCTTCATCTTACTAAAGTTGACATAAAGCCATAACAGCTGTGCATTTGGAAAAATTCCACAATTTTCCATTTAGGTATAAAACCGATATTCTGGCATGTACACTTTTAGAAATCCATATCAAGTTGTTTCAAAATATTAAATTCACATATTAAAGTTAATTAACTTTCTTCATCTTACTAAAGTTGGCATAAAGCCATAACGGAAGTGCATTTGGAAAAATTCCACAATTTTACATTTAGGTATAAAACCGATTTTCTGGCATGTACACATTTAGAAATCCATATCAAGTTGTTTCAAATTATTAAATTCACATATTAAAGTTAATTAACTTTCTTCATCTTACTAAAGTTGGCATAAAGCCGTAGCGGCAGTGCATTTGGAAAAATTCCACAATTTTACATTTAGGTATAAAACCGACTTTCTTGCATGTACACATTTAGAAATCCATATCAAGTTGCTTCAAATCATTAGCTTCACATATTAAAGTTAATTAACTTTCTTCATCTTACTAAAGTTGACATAAGACCATTACGGCAGTGCATTTGGAAAAATTCCATAATTTTACATTTAGGTATAAAACCGACTTTCTTGCATGTACACATTTAGAAATCCATATCAAGTTGCTTCAAATTATTAAATTCACATATTAAAGTTAATTAATCTTCTTCATCTTACTGAAGTTGGCATAAAGCCATAACGGCAGTGCATTTGGGAAAAAATTCCACAATTTTACATTTAGGTGTAAAACCGACTTTCTTGCATGTACACATTTAGAAATCCATATCAAGTTGTTTCAAATTATTAAATTCACATATTAAAGTTAATTAACTTTCTTCATCTTACTAAAGTTGGCATAAAGCCAAACGGCAGTGCATTTGGAAAAATTCCACAATTTTACATTTAGGTATAAAACCGATTTTCTTGCACACATTTAGAAATCCATATCAAGTTGCTTCAAATCATTAAATTCACATATTAAAGTTAATTAATCTTTTTCATCTTACTGAAGTTGGCAAAGAGCCATAACGGCAGGGAATTTGAAAGATTCCACAATTTTACATTTAGGTATAAAACCGGTTTTCTTGCAAGTACACATTTAGAAATCCATATCAAATTGCTTCAAATCATTAGCTTCGCATAGTAAAGTTAATTAATATACATCATCTTACTAAAGTTGGCATAAAGCAAACACGGCAGTGCATTTGGAAAAAATTTCACAATTTATACATTTAGATATAAAACCGATTTTCTTGCATGTGCACACTTAGAAATCCATATCAAGTTGTTTTTCAAATTATTAAATTCACATATTAAAGTTAATTAACTTTCTTCATCTTACTGAAGTTGGCATAAAGCCAAAACGGCAGTGCATTTGGAAAAATTCCACAATTTTACATTTAGGTATAAAACCGATTTTCCAGCATGTACACATTTAGAAATCCATATCAAGTTGTTTCAAATTATTAAATTCACATATTAAAGATAACTAACTTCTTCATCTTACTGAAGTTGGCATAAAGCCAAAACGGCAGTGCATTTGGAAAAATTCCACAATTTTACATTTAGGTATAAAACCGGTTTTCTTGCAAGTACACATTTAGAAATCCATTTCAAGTTGCTTCAAATCATTAAGCTTAACATATTAAAGTTAATTAACCCTCTTCATCTTACTAAAGTTGGCATAAAAAGCCATAACGGCAGTGCATTTGGAAAAATTCCACAATTTTACATTTAGGTATAAATAAGATTTTCTTGCATGTACACATTTAGAAATCCATATCAAGTTGCTTTAAATCATTAGCTTCACATATTAAAGTTAATTAACTTTCTTCATCTTACTAAAGTTGGCATAAAGCCATAACGGCAGTGCATTTGGAAAAATTCCACAATTTTACATTTAGGTATAAAACCGACTTTCTTGCATGTACACATTTAGAAATCCATATCATGTTGCCTCAAATCATTAGCTTAACATATTAAAGTTAATTAATCTTCTTCATCTTCCTGAAGTTGGCATAAAGCCAAAACGGCAGTGCATTTGGAAAAAAATCCAGAATTTTACATTTAGGTATAAAACCGATTTTCTTGCATGTACACATTTAGAAATCCATATCAAGTTGCTTCAAATCATTAGCTTCACATATTAAAGTTAATTAACTTTCTTCATCTTACTGAAGTTGGCATAAAGCCAAAACGGCAGTGCATTTGGAAATTCCAGAATTTTAAATATACGTTTAAACCCGATTTTCTTGCATGTACACATTTAGAAATCCATATCAAGTTGCTTCAAATCAAATTATTAAATAAATTCTTCTTCTTCATTCAAGTTGGCATAAAGCCATTAAAAGTGCATTTGGAAAATTCCACAATTTTACATTTAGGTATAAAACGATTTTTGTACACATTTAAAATCCATAAAACGGCAGTGCATTTGGAAAAATTCCACATTTCTACATTTAGGTATAAAACCGATATTCTGGCTTGTACACATTTAGAAATCCATATCTAGTTGCTTCAAATTATTAAATTCACATATTAAAGCTAATTAACCCTCACCATCTTACTGAAGTTGGCATTTAGCCAAAACGGCAGTGCATTTGGAAAAAATTCCATAAATTTACATTTCGGTATAAAACCGACTTTTTTGCATGTACGCATTTAGAAATCCATATCAAGTTGCTTCAAATTATTAAAATCACACATTAAAGTTAATTAAACTTTCTTCATCTTACTCAAGTTGGCATAAAGCCATAACGGCAGTGCATTTGGAAAAATTCCACAATTTTACATTTAGGTATAAAACCGACTTTCTTGCATGTACACATTTAGAAATCCATATCAAGTTGTTTCAAATTATTAAATTCACATATTAAAGTTAATTAACTTTCTTCATCTTACAAAAGATGCCATAAAGCCAAAACCCCGAATGCATTTGAAAAAATCCCATAAGTTTACATATAGGTATAAAACCGACTTTCTTGCATGTACACATATAGAAATCCATATCAAGTTGTTTCAAATTATTTAATTCTTATATTAAAGTTAATTAACTTTCTTCATCTTACTCAAGTTGACATAAGACCATAACGGCAGTGCATTTGGAAAAAATTCCACAATTTTACATTTAGGTATAAAACCGACTTTCTTGCATGTACACATTAAGAAATCCATATCAAGTTGCTTCAAATCATTAGCTTCACATATTAAAGTTGATTATCATTCTTCATCTTACAGAAGTTGGCATAAAGCCATAACGGCAGTGCATTTGGAAAAATTCCACAATTTTACATTTAGGTATAAAACCGACTTTCTTGCATGTACACATTTAGAAATCCATATCAAGTTGCTTCAAATCATAAGTTTCACATATTAAAGTTAATTAATCTTCTTCATCTTACAAAGTTGGCATAAAGCCATAACGGCAGTGCATTTGGAAAAATTCCACAATTTTACATTTAGGGATAAAACCGACTTTCTGGGATGTACACATTTAGAAATCCATATCAAGTTGCTTCAAATTATTAAATTCACATATTAAAGTTAATTAACTTTCTTCATCTTACTGAAGTTGGCATAAAGCCAAAACGGCAGTGCATTTGGAAAAATTCCATAATTTTACATTTAGGTATAAAACCGACTTTCTTGCATGTACACATTTAGAAATCCATATCAAGTTGCTTCAAATCATTAGCTTCACATATTAAAGTTAATTAACCTTTGTCATCTTTTAGAAGTTGGCATAAAGCCAAAACGGCAGTGCATTTCGAAAAATTCAACAATTATACATTTAGGTATAAAACCGATTTTCTTACATGTACACATTTAGAAATCCATATCAAGTTGCTTCAAATTATTAGCTTCACATATTTAAGTTAATTAACCTTCTTCATCTTACTGAAGTTGACATAAAGCCAAAACGGCAGTGCATTTGGAAAAATTCCACAATTTAACATTTAAGTATAAAACCGACTTTCTTGCATGTACACATTTAGAAATCCATATCAAGTTGCTTCAAATTATTAAATTCACATATTAAAGTTAATTAACTTTCTTCATCTTACTCAAGTTGGCATAAAGCCATAACGGCAGTGCATTTGGAAAAATTCCATAATTTTACATTTAGGTATAAAACCGACTTTTCTTGCATGTACGCATTTGGAAATCCATGTCAAGTTGTTTCAAATTATTAAATTCACATATTAAAGTTAATTAATCTTTCTTCATCGTACTAAAGTTGGCAAAAAGCCATAACGGCAGTGCATTTGGAAAAAATTCCACAATTTTATATTTAGGGATAAAACCGACTTTCTTGCATGTACACATTTAGAAATCCATATCAAGTTGCTTCAAATTATTAAATTCACATATTAAAGTTAATTAACTTTCTTCATCTTACTCAAGTTGGCATAAAGCCAAAACGGCAGTGCATTTGGAAAAATTCCACAATTTTCACATTTAGGTATAAAACCGACTTTCTTGCATGTACACATTTAGAAATCCATATCAAGTTGCTTCGCATCATTAAATTCACATATTAAAGTTAATTAACTTTCTTCATCTTACTGAAGTTGGCATAAAGCCATAACGGCAGTGCATTTGGAAAAATTCCACAATTTTACATTTAGGTATAAAACCGACTTTCTGCATGTACACATTTAGAAATCCATATCAAGTTTCCTCAAATTATTAGCTTCACATATTAAAGTTAATTAACCTTCTTCATCTTACTGAAGTTGGCATAAAGCCATAACGGCAGTGCATTTGGAAAAATTCCACAATTTTACATTTAGGTATAAAACCGACTTTCTTGCATGTACACATTTGGAAATCCACATCAAATTGTTTTAAATCATAAGCTTCACATATTAAAGTTAAATTAACTTTCTTCATCTTATTGAAGTTGGCATAAAGCCAAACGGCAGTGCATTTGGAAAAATACCACAATTTTACATTTAGGTATAAAACCGACTTTCTTGCATGTACACATTTAGAAATCCATATCAAGTTGTTTCAAATTATTAAATTCACATATTAAAGTTAATTAATCTTCTTCATCTTACTGAAGTTGGCATAAAGCCAAAACGGCAGTGCATTTGGAAAAATTCCACAATTTTAACATTTAGGTATAAAACCGACTTTCTTGCATGTACACATTTAGAAATCCATACTAAGTTATTTCAAATTAATAAGTTCACATATTAAAGTTAATTAACTTTCTTCATCTTACTAAAGTTGGCATAAAGCCATAACGGTAATGCAATTGGAAAAATTCCACAATTTTACATTTAGGTATAAACCCGATATTCTGGCATGTACACATTTTAGAAATCCATATCAAGTTGCTTCAAATTATTAGCTTCACATATTAAAGTTAATTAACTTTCTTCATCTTACAGAAGTTGACATAAAGACCATAACGGCAGAGCATTTGGAAAAAATTTCATAATTTTACATTTAAGTATAAAACCGACTTTTTTGCATGTACACATTTAGAAATCCATATAATGTTGTTTCAAATTATTAAATTCACATATTAAAGTTAATTAACTTTCTTCATCTTAATGAAGTTTGCATAAAGCCATAACGGCAGTGCATTTGGAAAAATTCCACAATTTTACATTTAGGTATAAAACCGATATTTTGACATGTACACTGTTAGAAATCAATATCAAGTTGTTTCAAATTATTAAATTCACATATTAAAGTTAATTAACTTTCTTCATCTTACTAAAGTTGGCATAAAGCCATAACGGCAGTGCATTTGGAAATATTCCGCAATTTTACATTTAAGTATAAAACCATATTTCTTGCATGTACACATTTAGAAATCCATATCAAGTTGCTTCAAATTATTAAATTCACATATTAAAGCTAATTATTCTTCTTCATCTTACTGAAGTTGGCATAAAGCCATAACGGCAGTGCATTTGGAAAAATTCCACAATTTTACATTTAGGTATAAAACCGACTTTCTTGCATGTACACATTTAGAAATCCATATAAGTTTGTTTCAAATTATTAAATTCACATATTAAAGTTAATTAACTTTCTTCATCTTACAGAAGTTGGCATAAATCCATAACGGTAGTGCATTTGGAAAAATTCCACAATTTTACATTTAGGTATAAAACCGATATTCTGGCATGTACACTTTTAGAAATCCATATCAAGTTGTTTCAAATTATGAAGTTGGCATAACGCCATAACGGCACTGCATTTGGAAAAATTCCACAATTTTACCTTTAGGTATAAAACCGCCTTTCTTGCATGTGCACATTTAGAAATCCATATAATGTTGTTTCAAATTATTAAATTCACATATTAAAGTTAATTATTCTTCTTCATCTTACTGAAGTTGGCATAAAGCCATAACGGCAGTGCATTTGGAAAAATTCCACAATTTTACCTTTAGGTATAAAACCGACCTTCTTGCATGTACACATTTAGAAATCCATATAAAAATGTTTCAAATTATTAAATTCACATATTAAAGTTAATTAATTTTCTTCATCTTACTCAAGTTGACATAAGACCATAACGGCAGTACCTTTGGAAAAAATTCCGCAATTTTACATTTAGGTATAAAACCGACTTTCTTGCATGTACACATTTAGAAATCCATATCAAGTTGTTTCAAATTATTAAATTCACATATTAAAGTTAATTGACTTACTTCATCTCACTGAAGTGTGCATAAAGCCATAACGGCAGTGCATTTGGAAAAATTCCACAATTTTACCTTTAGGTATAAAACCGACTTTCTTGCATGTACACATTTAGAAATCCATAGAAAGTTGTTTCAAATTATTAAATTCACATATTAAAATTAATTAACTTTCTTCATCTTACTCAAGTTGACATAAAGCCATAACGGCAGTACCTTTGGAAAAAATTCCACAATTTTACATTTAGGTATAAAACCGACTTTCTTGCATGTACACATTTAGAAATCCATATCAAGTTGCTTCAAATTAATAAATTCACATATTAAAGTTAATTAATCTTCTTCATCTTAATGAAGTTGGCATAAAGCCATAACGGCAGTGCATTTGGAAAAATTCCACAATTTTACCTTTAGGTATAAAACCGACTTTCTTGCATGTGCACATTTAGAAATCCATATAATGTTGTTTCAAATTATTAAATTCACATATTAAAGTTAATTAACTTTCTTCATCTTACTCAAGTTGACATAAGACCATAACGGCAGTGCATTTGGAAAAAATTCTACAATTTTACATTTAGGTATAAAACTGATTTTCTTGCATGTACACATTTAGAAATCCATATCAAGTTGTTTCAAATTATTAAATTCACATATTAAAGTTAATTAACTTTCTTCATTTTACAGAAGTTGGCATAAAGCCAAAACGACAGTGCATTTAAAAAATTCCACAATTTTACTTTTAGGTATAAAACCGACTTTCTTGCATGTGCACATTTAGAAATCCATATCTAGTTGCTTCAAATAATTAGCTTCACATATTAAAGTCAATTAACCCTCACCATCTTACTCAAGTTGACATAAGACCATAACGGCAGTACATTTGGAAAAATTCCATAATTTTACATTTAGGTATAAAACCGACTTTCTTGCATGTACACATTTAGAAATCCATATCAAATTGCTTCAAATTAATAAATTCACATATTAAAGTTAATTAATCTTCTTCATCTTACAGAAGTTTGCATAAGACCACAACGGCAGTGCATTTGGAAAAAAAATCCATAATTTTACATTTAGGTATAAAACCGACTTTCTTGCATGTACACATTTAGAAATCCATATCAAGTTGTTTCAAATTATTAAATTCACATATTAAAGTTAATTAACTTTCTTCATCTTACTGAAGTTGGCATTAAGTCAAAACGGCAGTGCATTTGGAAAAATTCCACAATTTTACATTTAGTTAAAAAACCGATTTTCCTGCGTTTAAACATTTAGAAATCCATATCAATCATTATCTTAACATATTAAAGTTAATTAACCTTCTTCATCTTACTGAAGTTGGCATAAAGCCAAAACGGCAGTGCATTTGGAAAAATTCCACAATTTTACATTTAGGTATAAAACCGACTTTCTTGCATGTACACATTTAGAAATCCACATCAAGTTGCTTCAAATTATTAAATTCACATATTAAAGTTAATTAACTTTCTTCATCTTACTCAAGTTGGCATAAAGCCATAACGGCAGTGCATTTGGAAAAAAATTCCACAATTTTACATTTAGGTATAAAACCGACT
>NW_026090046.1:0-21704 GCF_024586455.1 Bactrocera neohumeralis | reverse complement strand
ATAATGTTAATAAAAATTAATATTATAAATAATTTAATTTAAATATATGTTTTTTTCCAGAATTTCCAGTTAAAAAAAAAGTTGATATTATTTGTAAGACAATGATTGTGGTAAAAATCGATTTTAAGGGTCTTTTAAAGGGGTCTTTCGAAATTGAACCATTAATTTTTTCTTTCCTTTCTGAAATCATTTTTTCCATGATTTGGAATAAAAATAATTGGAAAAAATTTCCGGGCCACCACCCCAATACAAATTCAAAGTTTATTTTCTTGTGTCCCTAGGTTAGTTTATTTATTACTTCCCAATATTAAAAAAAAATCCCCAAAATTTTACTCATTAAGCATCAAATATATTTACAAAAATTAAATTAAGATTTCTAAAATTTTGTTCCAAGTTTTTTATTTTTGTGCACCGGGTTGTTCTTCCCATTTATTGTTTTAATGCCGGGAAATTATCATTTAAATTTCCCTGTAAAGGTTAAATTAAGGTCAAACCTGATCAGGATTGCGAGTTTCAAAACTAACCAGGGGCCTTCTTTGAGGTTTCCCAATAAATTTAATTGGATTTCGAACGATGGCCCCATTAGTCCATTTGGTTTTGTTGGTACAAGAAAAATTTTTTGGGAATTGGGATTTTGGGCTCCCATATTTAAACTATTTGAAGTTCTGAATTTTTGTTTAAAATTCCTAAATATATGTAAAATTAAAAAAGGTAGACTTTGTTCTAAAAACATTATGAAGGGTTTTTGAAATCGAATAGCTTAATTTTTTCATCTAAATTCCATTGTATTCATTTGCCTTTTAAATGGAAACGTTTTTTTAAAAAACCGTTGGGACCGTGAAATTACTTTTTTTTCAAAAATTTGAATTTAATTGATACCCCTATACAGGAACATATCAAATTTTCGCGTTAAAAAGGGAAACCATGGAAGTTATTATTAAATTGTTTAAATTGGATTATTTAAAGGTTAAATCTGGGAAACTTTCTTTCATCTCGGTTTAATGCAAATTTTGGCTTCATTATGGCTATCGAACAAATTGTTATTAAATGCCAAATCGAAAATGGTTTTGGGGTTTACCAATTTGGGGTGAAAATTTTTGATTTTTTAAAGTGGAATTTCTGCTTTGAATTAAAGGAAAATTTTTAAACTTATAAATAAAATTGTTGGGGCAATAAAGTATTTTTTTGGGGCCTGGTTTTCTCCTTGTGCAATTTAAAAGGTTAGGATTCCAATTTAAATCTACCAAAGGCTTAAAGTTTTAATTGGCAAAAACTTTGGAACGTTTGTTAAAAAATATTCTGGGTTTAAATTTTTGATTTGGGGGTTGGGGGAGACTTTTTTTCCAATTTATTTTTCGGAAAAGTTCCTTTGCTCGGGGCCATAATTTTTCAAGGAAAAAATTTCTTTCTCTAACAGTATAGCCATTTCTCATTGGGTATTGTTTTAAATTCAAGGTTAGTTTTCACCACCGAAAATCATCCAGATGTCTTTTCCTTTAAAACTTTGATTATGAGTTTTATACCCATCGTTTATCGGAGGGAAGATCGGTTGAGCAATCCAAGGAATAATTTCAGAAGTAATTTTTCTCAATTAAGTGAAACTTCGGGGGGGGGGGGGGGGGGGGGGGGGGGGGGGGGGGGGGGGGGGGGGGGGGGGGGGGGGGGGGGGGGGGGGGGGGGGGGGGGGGGGGGGGGGGGGGGGGGGGGGGGGGGGGGGGGGGGGGGGGGGGGGGGGGGGGGGGGGGGGGGGGGGGGGGGGGGGGGGGGGGGGGGGGGGGGGGGGGGGGGGGGGGGGGGGGGGGGGGGGGGGGGGGGGGGGGGGGGGGGGGGGGGGGGGGGGGGGGGGGGGGGGGGGGGGGGGGGGGGGGGGGGGGGGAAAAAAAAAAAAAAAAAAAAAAAAAAAAAAAAAAAAAAAAAAAAAAAAAAAAAAAAAAAAAAAAAAAAAAAAAAAAAAAAAAAAAAAAAAAAAAAAAAAAAAAAAAAAAAAAAAAAAAAAAAAAAAAAAAAAAAAAAAAAAAAAAAAAAAAAAAAAAAAAAAAAAAAAAAAAAAAAAAAAAAAAAAAAAAAAAAAAAAAAAAAAAAAAAAAAAAAAAAAAAAAAAAAAAAAAAAAAAAAAAAAAAAAAAAAAAAAAAAAAAAAAAAAAAAAAAAAAAAAAAAAAAAAAAAAAAAAAAAAAAAAAAAAAAAAAAAAAAAAAAAAAAAAAACTGTACTTGATTGACTACACTATAATCAAATTCCGGATCGTAGGAAAATGCTCCTCGTTCGAGGTTTACAGGAGCATTGAGTCTGCGGAATCGATTAAATTCGTTATCCCGTGCTCGCTGCTGTTGTGATCGATGTGCACGAACTCGTTCCATTCTCCCCCTATCCACTTGATAGTTATTTACTCTTGAACGTAATTCTCCCATACTTGTACGACTGTTATCATTATCAGCATCTCGCTGGTCATTAGTGCGGTTGGAGCGTAAAGTAGCTCGTTGCACATTTACACGACTTCGACGACCTATGTCAGGTCGTTTTCTTTTCCTCGGCATTGTAAGCAGCGAGAAGAAAATCACTTTTAGCAGTATTTCAGTATTTCTCCAATTAAATGTTTCTTTTTTTTAACATGAGATGACAAAACCAAGGATGTTAAAGTAGGAGCGCAGCAAAAAGTCTCTAAATTTATGGACAAAGCAATGTAACGTTCGGATATACGTGCTTCTTACATGAGATGACAAAACAATGGAACTTTCGGATACACTTATTACTTTCTTATTTCTCCAATTAAATGTTTCTTTTTTTTAACATGAGATGACAAAACCAAGGATGTTAAAGTAGGAGCGCAGCAAAAAGTCTCTAAATGTATGTACAAAACAATGTAACGTTCGAGTACACGTGCTTTTTACATGAGATGACAAAACAATGGAACGTTCGGATACACTTATTACTTTCTTATTTCTCCAATTAAATGTTTCTTTTTTTTCAACATGAGATGACAAACCCGAGGATGTTAAAGTAGGAGCGCAGCAAAAAGTCTCTAAATTTATGGACAAAACAATGTAACGTTCGGATACACGTGCTTTTTACATGAGATGACAAAACAGTGGAACGTTCGGATACACTTATTACAGGGCATCTCGACAGGATAGAATTTATAGAATATTAACTATTATTGCCATTGCCAAATCTGTATGTGGGCATTTGCTATCATGATATAATCATTTGCGCAAAAGCGTAGGGTAGGTAGGTTCGAGATGATGTAGCGTATGCTTTGAGCTCTTGAAAAATTTACTTTATCATTTGCGAAATGCCGTCGGGTAGGTAGCTAATGTAGAGCACGTTTTGAGCTCTTGAACTCCTTAAATCTTTTGTGTGGAACATAAAAAAAGGATATATATCCTTTTGTTTACAAATGTATTTTTGGAAAAAATAAGATAATAACAAAGGATAAAGATCCTTTTTTACAAATGTATTTGTGGGAAAAATAAGAATTTATATTTTTGGACTACTATATAATAATTGTGGCATAACTTTTGTATACCAATTAAAATAATAAATTTAAGATGAGAAATGATATTTTGATTTATGCTTGTAAAAGTTTATTAAGTTTAAGACTTCCCAACCCAATTTCCATAATATTTCTATAAATTAACAATATTAAACTAAATATTAAATGTTATTTTGAAAGTGTACTTTATTTTTATAATATAACACAATCGTCTTAACTCGCTCTTCTAATTTTCATATTACCGAAATTAAAATGCCGTCGACATATGTGGAAATGGAATATGTTGCCTCTTCGAAATTTTCATATAAATGAAAACTGCGCTGTTAAACTGCTGAAGAGACAGCTTCTAGCTTACCATATATGGCAAACTATGTAGTATTCTATATCTAGTAAACAATGAGCAATGTGGGGTCTGCACAGGCAGAGATGCCCCGTTATTATAATAAATGTAGTTTTGAGAGTTGGTAACACTGTAAGGTTGGCACCATCAAACATGTCAACACATTAATTATATTTATATATTTTGAAATTTGAAATTGAAATTTAAATACACGATGTTATGAGCAAAGTTGATATTATGTTGTCGATTCAAAAGTCTTGTTTTAATGCGTTCTTCAATTCGAGTGGAACTGAGTGTACAAATACCGTCAAATGTTTGACAGCAAGTAAGTGCTCAACTTTTATATGGGAAAATGGAATTGTCGTTTTACTCTATCTTACTCGTAACTTTTCCTTATTTGCTCACCGTTTAGACCTACCCTGGACTACGACAAACATTTTAAAACCAAAGTCAGCTCAATCGGCCCAGCCGTTCTCGAGTTTTAATCAGACTAACGAACAACAATTCATTTTTATTTATATAGATAATTGAAATTAATATTTCATTATACTTTTTTTAACTAAAACACGAAGTTTAGTCGGTGTATCACTTTAAGCACAATAAAATCGGAAGCTTTTGTATAAGCACAGAAAAGCTAATTTGTGTTTTACTCATTAAACGTAATAAATTAAAAACTATAATTATAATTAGATAATATAATTTTGTTTACTTAAGCTTACTAAAACCATAAAAAAACAAAACTGAAGAAAATTCCAAACGAACTGAACAAAAATTTGAGAAAGTATGGTGGTAAGGTTTGCGTGGGCATGAGTGTATCTTTTAAGTGGGAAGCAATTATTTCGCAACATTGTTTGGGTAGCATGTATTTCAATTTGAGCAGCAGATCCGAATGTCAAACTTTCTCAAACGCTTGAGACACGTCCAAGAATGCCGCCGTAGAAACATTCTTTTTATCCATTGTATATTCAACGAAATTAACAATTCGGTGTACCTGGATAATTGTGGAATGGTGGTCACGGAAGCCAAATTGATGTGTTGGTATGAGATATTCATGATCGATTATTGGTTTAAGCCTATTTATGAATACATTCTCAATGATTTTAGATAAAGCTGGCAGTATCGATATTGGCCTACATGATGTTACATCGCTCACCTACCCAACAGGATCTGGTAGGTTTTGACGTTTTGCAATTGGCATGACAGGAACGGCCAAGAATTTATACCGAAAATATATGTGAACGGAGCGATTTGTTGCCAGCGTTAAATACCAGTAATAAAAAATTTATAACAATGCAAAATGCAAACGTGTTTTATAAAATGTTTTGCACTGTGATGCATAATATTACTAATTTTCAATTAAAAATTATTAAGAACATTAGTTAATCGAGCGCTAACATGGTTAATTCACTTTATTAAGCTTATTTTCAGGCCCTCTCATACTGGAATAAGTTGGTGTACTGGTTTAACCTGTTTAGGTATCATTATGACTTCAGATACTTTCCTAAGCAACGGAACGTATCTTAGGCATAATGGACTGTTTATAACGTTTTCTTATACAATTGTTTGGTAAACTGCATAATATTTCTCCGGTTATTAAATCGTACCGAGGTGCTTTTTTGTGTCGTGTGTTCCCGATAAGATTTTTGATTTCTTTAATAGTAACAGGGGTGATGCTGATGTGTGGATCCCACCAACTATTTTCACAGTTTATCTCAAATCCATTGTGTAGGAAGGCCGATTCTTTTCGTGGTTGCGTCCGAACTGACTCTTCTTTATTTTTTCTCACTTTCATGTAGCCAGTTACAAGTTTTTAAAAATTACATCAGGGTTGCTTATTCGAGTAACATTAAAATAAGGTATGATACAAGTTCAAAAGTACAACAGGATTGCTCATTCAAGTAACATTAAAATAAGGTATGATACAAATTCAAAAATACAACAGGATTGCTTATACAAGTAATATTAAAATAAAGCATGATACAAATTCAAAAATACAACAGGATTGCTTATTCAAGTAACATCAAAATAAGGTAACGATACAACATAATACAGTAATCACATTTACATTGCTACAATTCGGCCGTCCTGAGCAAGAGATCACATGATCTCAAGTGACTGACTAGACTTCGCGTCCTTTGAACCATGGTTTTATATTTCCAACTGCCCATACCTCGTGGTATGGGACTCGAGACTGTTGAAACCCGTCGACATCTCTAAGTAAGTAACGATCGTTTCGTAAAACTTTTTCAATGCAATACGGTCCCTTAAATTTAGGAATCAGTTTTTTAGACACCCCTATGTGAGAATCGAAGTTTTTTATAACCACATAATCTCCCTTTACATATTTTCTTTTAAATTCCCATCTCTTCTTTGGCATATAATCAAATTTTCCTCAAAGGTATTTGTTTCTACTACTAGAATATTACTGGACCGACTTAGAGCATCAACATGCTGCCTGTGTTTTCCCGCTCGATGCTCCAACGTATAATTGAAGTTTTGTAACTCTAAAGCCCATCGTGCTATTCTAGGGTTAAGTTCTTTTTTATTCAATGTAAGTGCAAGTGAATTACAACCTGTTATAATCTTGAAGGGTTTTCCTTGAAGGTACACACGAAATCGTTTCAAAGCGCTAACTATTGCTAAAGCTTCCAACTCGAAGCTGTGATATCGTGACTCTGCTTCTTTAGTTCTTTTCGAAAAATAAAAAATTGGGTGCATCTTTCCATCTTCTTTCCTTTGCAATAAAATAGCCTCTAATCCTATTGATAATTCGGGTGGTGGAGCACGGTGCTCGTTCGTTCCAAAGATGTGGTTGGCCGTGGAGAAACGGTCGGCGCAAATGATTCCACAAAGTTAAATAAAAACCAAAAAGTTTCATATAAGTAACATATGTATTTAAATATAATATAATTGGACAAACACTTACCACGTCTGTATAGCTGTACGGTCGCAAAAGGAGAGAGCGCGCGCAACTTTTTTTAGTTAGAGTTTAGTTGCGCGCTAATTAAAACTCCGAAAAAACTTCGAAAAGAAAGAAAGAAAAGATTACTCTGCTGATACAGACGTGGCAAAGAAATTGAGCGGGGGCGGCGTCAACATTCTCCCCGCCTTGCAGTATTACTGCAAATGCAGTTTACAATAAATTGCTTAAAACTAACTTAACTAACTGGGTCCTGCACTTCCTCTTCCACGTCTTCTCTGCAGATGGGGTGGCCGACGAGACGAATCGAGTCTGGTTCGGTCCGGGAAATGCCGCTGAGATGAATCGAACCTCAGACGGTCATTGCCATGCCGCCATTTTGCATAGAAGTCACCACCTTCCGAGGTCGGCGAGACGACTCGAGTCTAACTCGATCCTTGGTAGGTGGTGAATGTGAGAGGCGTTGGCAGCCAGTGCACTTTATTGTGCCGATGTTATACGACACCGGATATTATATATCCCAGTGTCGTATTTTGGGCGATGAGTTGGCCCATTGACGCTGGTTGTAACCCTGGCAGTATGAGCCGGGAGTACACGTCCGCTCCCAAGATTACTTCTACTGGCGCTGCTCTGTGGAACTCATTATCTGCCTGTCTTAAGTTGCGAAATTGTTGAAATAAATTCTCTTCCAGAGACCTTACTGGCGTTGGTGGTAAAGGACGACGTTGTATTTGGGCACTCACGGAGACTTCTGTTTCTCCACCCTGGTTGTCCCGAAACATGAGTTGGCACACTCGGCTGTCTCCTCGTGCATGCGTATGCAGTCGCAATCGTGCAATTGTGGAGGCGAGGATAACCGTGGCTGGACTAACTGGGCTAATCATGGCCCGCACTGTTACGAACCTCGTTGCAGTTCGAACGCTTATTAAAGCGGTTGGTGATAGCGCAAGTCTTTGCTGCCAAGGTTGTGTTGCATGCCTGTTCTTTATGATACGGCGTGCATCGGCTTGACGACGAACGTCTCGTCCACGCCTTCGCTTCGGATGGGGTGGCCGACGAGACGAATCGAGTCTGGTTCGGTCCGGACAATGTCGCTGAGACGAATCGAGTCTCAGTCGATCGTTGCCATGCCGCCAATCCGAAAGGAAGTTACCAGCACGCCGAAGTCGGCGAGACGACTCGAGTCTGGCTCGATCTTGGGCGTGTGGTATGCGGGAGAGGCATCGTTGGTCAGAGCTTTGCGGCTGCTTGACTGTTGAAGTCGGTTGATGTGGTCGATGGGGCTCCGAATCCGTCGTGCCAATTGTCAACGAATTTTCTTCCATTTCCGCTGCCTCGACCTGCTGTGCCCATGTCAACTCAATGACATCGTCATCTTGTTCTTCGGCGTCTGAACTGATGCCATGAAGCATCGTGTGGTGTGGATTGCCGCAACGTTTGCAGCGTATTACGCTGTCGCATTCATTCTTTGAATGGCTCCACGCGAGGCAGTTGCTGCAATATCTGTTGATCAATGTGGTCCTCAGCCTATCTTCTGGGGACATCTGACGGAACTTTGGACACCAGCGGAGTAGATGGCTATCTACGCATAGGGGGCAGTTGATTGTTGACATTTTAAATAATTTTCTAAACGAAAAAAAAGATTATTAACGTGAGAATATTAACATTGTTTGAGTACAATGACAATCTTTGTGATAGGCCGACAAATTAAGCCGCGTTGAGTTTGGATGTCCACCACCCGAACTCGTTGATCCAAAACTGGATATACTTTGATGATGCTGCCTAATCTCCATTCATTTGGAGGTACATTTTCATCACGAACTACCACCAGGTCGTTGACTTGGTCGTTCTGTTGGAACTGTTTCCATTTCTTTCGTTTCTGCAGTTCCTTTAAGTATTTGGTCTTCCATCTCCGACAAAAGTGCTGACTTAAGTCCTTTAAATTTTCACTTTGGTTTACGAATGATAGCGGTCTGTCGGTTATTTCTGGTTCTGCCAATGCATTTCTATTCCGCTGATTGCTATTGTGTTGTTGCTGCTGATGATGTTTGCATTGTTGTTGTTGCTTAGGTAAAAAATTTGTAATTTTTACACTACAAAAATGATTTTGTGTTTGTTGTTGAGATATTGATGAATTTATTTTTGTTTCTTCGGAGGGAACGGAACCTGTTAAAATCCAACCGAACACCGTACGTTGTGCAGCGATGGATCCGAAAATTTTCGATTTTACCCCGCTTAGTATAATTTTCGGGTAAAGATCTGCTCCGATCAACAAGTCAACCTTTTGACTCGTATAGAAATTTTTATCCGCTAAGGGGATATTGGGTAACCTTTTAACAATCGAAGGGTTTATTGATCTGGATGGAAGCAGTCCAGATAATTTTGGCAGTACCAACGCTTCCGCTTCTAATCTTAGACTTTTGTTACGGGGCGAGCCAATTGTAATCGACCATACCGATTGAACTCGTCCTGATACGGTATTATTCAATCCTGAAACTCGCGCGCTGATCTTTTTGCTTGCCAGATGTAAGCGTTTTTGCAGACTATTGCTTACGAAGGTGGCTTCAGATCCTGAATCAATCAGGGCTCTGACAGTGAAGGTGCTCTCGTTGTAACATACGGTCACCATGGCTGTACCTAAGAGCATGCTTCGACTGGTAGGCACATTTGAAATATTGGCCTTAATAGAGGCCACATGAGATTTAGTAGAAATCTCAGTAGGGTTTGTGCTGTCGGACATCTGAGCTATTTCCTCACTCTGATCCCGGTGAATCATGGAGTGATGTCTCTGTTTACATTTATTACAATTAAACATACTCTTGCAATTTTTGACTTCATGTGAGTCCGATAAACAATTTAAGCAGACGTGAAGTTTTCTGACAGCATTTAATCGTGCATTAGGCTGCATCTCAATGAATCTTTGACAAGTTTTCAAAATGTGCGATTGAGATGAGCACAGTTTACATTTGATATTATTTGTCTTGGCGTGATGGGAATTGATGGGTTTGGATCCAATCCTTGACTGCAAGGTTGGTATCCGACCTTCACCATCAGCCGATTTAATCTTGGGTTGAGTACCCAAATCGCCTTTGAGGTTTGATACTCTCTCAAGCGTTTTAACCCGTTTGGTTAGAAATTTGTCTAAGTCAACCCATTTTGGGATCTCTGAATCCGAATACAGAGATTGTTCCCAAAGCGACAGTGTATAATCCGGGAGTCGGATAGAACACAAATACGTAAATATGGCATCCCAACTATCTACATTGATGCCATGTATTTGTAAAGCTGAAATGCAGCTATTAATCTCCCGCTGTAAATTTCTGAGTTCGGTCTCAGATTCTGTTGAAATGTGCGGGAGCTTGAACAATAAATTTAATTGTGTGTTAACAAGCACTCGCTTGTTTTCATACCTACACAACAAATTATTCCAAGCCAATGCGAATCCGTCATTCGTCAGTGGCGCTTTGGAAACGATCGCTTTTGCCTCACCTCGTGTTTTTTGATTCAGATGGAATAACTTCTCCACTGGAGAGAGCCTTGGGTCTATTCCCATAAATGGCGGCAAATAAATCCCTAAAAGAGGGCCATTGTAAAACATCGCCATGAAATATTTCGGTATCACATGGCGGTAAGTTGATGGAATACCTCACGGGTTCTACTGTTTGTTGTAACCGTTCAGGTTGAATCACCGTTGAATTTGAAGTTGGGCTTTGGTTGAACGCCGTGAGGTTGTGCATGTGTTCGCCCATCAAGGCCGCGCAACACACATACGCGTGGTAACAGCTTGAATATTTAAGTTTAATGTCGTCAATTGAGCTTGTGTCGGAAGGATCCACCTTTGGCAAACACAACTTGTATTCTGACTTTACCTCTGCCCAGAGAGATTTCAGTTCAGTTAGTTGTACTTCCAGAGAGTAGGCACTTTGGTTGTTTGCTGTTGGAGTAAAAGACTCCTCAAACTCCAGTAGAGCGTCTGCAGCTGTGTTAAATGCTCTGATGGCTTCCATTGTGTTCAAAAATTGAACCGGAACTGCAAAAAGTTGCACAAATTCGGATCTAAAGCTTTGAAATTAAAATTTAAAAAATATTTGCAAATATGTTGCAAAAAGTTCAAAAGTTATAGAACCAATCACGGACAAACTACAAATTAGTAGTGCGTTGTTTCTTAGTGAAGCGTGAATATTCGAAGGCACAAAAAAAATTAATAAATTTAAAACTGTTTTCGCAAAGTATTTTTTCGAATTTAATTACAATGTGCTTGCTGAGTAATCGGCCCAATGCACTTGTACTTGCACTTGCAAATTTAGTGAAGTATTTCCTCAAAATATTTTTCCAAAATTTAAATTGAATGTGCTTGCTGGGTAATCGGCTCAAGATTAGCACGCCTAGTCTTCGAATATGTACACAAACAAAATTGCTTTGTGCTTAATTGCTTTATTAAAATCCAAATACAAATACAGATAAAAATTCGCAAGCACTTCACTTTCACTTTTGTTCACTGGGTTATTTAATTTAACACTACACTATTTGTTTGTTGCTGTCCTTCTGGGATGGCTGCTCCGCTGCTTTGCCGGTGCTGCTTTGCCGGTGCTGCTCTCCCTTTGTTGCTTAGCCTTAGCTGCTCTGCCTTTGCAGTTTTGCTAGTGCTGCTTTGCCTGTCCGTCTTTGCCTTTGCTGCTTGGCTTTCTTGCTCACTTCACTTGCTCCAATTTTTGATGTCGCTCACTTCACTTGTTTTTAATTTTTGCATTTTTTTGTTTGTTCACTCGCGAAACTGCAGCTGCGTTATTGCTGCTTGCCTTTATTGCTATTCGAGCAATATATGGAAAGGCAGAGTTGAGCGACTAGACTCAAATTAACCACAAGAAAACACAAAAACCGAGAGAGATGGTTGACGCTCCAGACGAGGTTTGTGCGTCCAAGAAATTTATAACTTTTCTCGAATAACAGAGTGTGGTTTTTTTTTGTAAAGTGAAATAGTGCATTTGCCAGGTGTATTTGTTGTTGTACTTAAATGAAGTACAATACTACCTGCAATCTTGTGCTTTGATTTTGTGGGTAGAGTGCCAAAAATAAGTTTTGGTCTCCACTTCACACAGCACAATTGGTTTTGTACATAAATGATGCACAAATTAACCAATCTATTGCCTTTTAGCTTGCAGAGCACAAATCCAAAATATGTTTGGCTGTAACTTGCGTATTGCTAAATTGGGCAAATTATGCACTTTCACTTTAATAAAAAAATCGACTTGTTACCTGTTATCCGGCTCGAAGGACCAATGATAATTCGGGTGGTGGAGCACGGTGCTCGTTCGTTCCAAAGATGTGGTTGGCCGTGGAGAAACGGTCGGCGCAAATGATTCCACAAAGTTAAATAAAAACCAAAAAGTTTCATATAAGTAACATATGTATTTAAATATAATATAATTGGACAAACACTTACCACGTCTGTATAGCTGTACGGTCGCAAAAGGAGAGAGCGCGCGCAACTTTTTTTTTAGTTAGAGTTTAGTTGCGCGCTAATTAAAACTCCGAAAAACCTTCGAAAAGAAAGAAAGAAAAGATTACTCTGCTGATACAGACGTGGCAAAGAAATTGAGCGGGGGCGGCGTCAACACCTATCGAACTTGCATCACAATGTAACTCGGTGTAATCATTCGGGTCATACAACGCAAGCACCGGGGCGCCTAGCAGTTTAGATTTCAAAAGCTCAAAGCATTCTCATTTTTTTGCCCCAAACGAAAATATCTTTTCCTTTTTTTCAAGTCGAACAGAGGCTTTGCTAGAACAGAAAAATCCTTCACAAACCTCCTGAAATACCGCTTCTAGTCCTTTGTCATCCGCCCTTATTCCTTCACCGTCAACAATATAACCCAAATAATTCACGCTTGTTTGTAGAAATTCACACTTATCTAACATTAATTCAAGTTTATTTTGAGTTATCCTATTTAATACTTTTTCTAGAATTTGGAAATGGTTCTCTAAGTTTTCTGTTGCAATCATGATATCGTCTAAATACACTCTAACTTCTCCTTCTTTTATCATTTCTGCAAATATTTTGTGTATAAACCTTTGAAACATAGATGCTGCATTTTTAAGTCCAAAAGCCATTCTCGCGAATTCAAACTGGCCCAACGGAGTCACAAAAGACGTATATATGTAGATCTAACAAGTCATCAATTAATGGAATCGGATAATTATCTTTCGCGGTTACTTTATTCGGCGTCCGGTAATCTAAACACATTCTAAGATCTCCCGTTTTTTTTTTACTAATAAAATCGGCGACGCACATTCGGACTCACTTGGTTTGATATATCCCCTTGCTAAATACTCATCTATCAACTTTTGCAACTCCCCTTTTTCTGCATACGATATTCGTCGCGGGGAATAATGAAAAGGTTTTATATTTTCTAATACGAGTCTCATGTTACACTTTACCAATGGTTCATCAGGACGTTCGGCCTGTACATACAGTTTTGTAAATATTTTATTTAATTTTGTAGATATTGAATGTGATATATTTCTTCCCACATTCAAACTTAGTTCTTTCCCCTTCTCAAAATCAATAAGCATTAACCATTTTATATTTCTAGAATTTTCATTATTTTCACTATTACTTTCCATTTCATTAATTTGATCTAATTTCTTATCACCCAATTTTTTAATTTCATCAACAATACAATTTGTAACCATATTTGTTTTACAACGATTATCACTCAGATTATTTTTCTGATCAATTATCTCTTTTCTTTTATTCACATCAGTTTTTATTTGCATCAACTCAAGAATGATAGTTTTCTTTTATTCACATCAGTTTTTATTTGCATCAACTCAAGAATGATAGAATACAAGATTACCACGACCGCCATTACGAAACGTCATAGTTCCGTGTTGAGAAGAACAAGAGTGAAAAACTGTCAAATGGCTTGCAAATTGTAAACAGAAAAGTAAACACTTTTGTAAATTCGCAAAATATTATTAATTCTTTCGATTTTAATGAAAAGTTTTAGTGAAGCGATTGAATATTGTTGAGTGAAAAGATTTGAATCATTTCTCTAGAAATATATCGGCCTATTGATAATAAAATTGTCTATTAAGTTGTGATTCAAATGGAGAAGACGTTTCTTGTGTTGTATATAAATATATACATATATTATAAGTTGAGATGTATCAGATGTATGAAATTATGATAAAAGAATTGTGAAATTATTAATTTAGTATTAAATATATCATTTCTTTTGCAAAATAACACCCATTTTTTGGCAACTTTTAAATCAGCCGGAAAACTGAAAAAACTCGTTTTCGATCCTTTAATTGCATAATAATTACTACAACAAGCCACTGCACATTTCATTTTAAAAAATTAATATATTTATGCTTAGAAATTTAAATAAATACAACATTACACTTACACTGGTTTTCTTCATTTGAACAATTTCCACTCATGCTACTCTATTGATTGTGGATGTGCCTAAAACTAATTATATAAGTACATATTTTCTCGCAACAATATTCTAAACATTCCACTGAAACTTTTCCTGCAAAGACGACGGAATTAATATTATTTTGGGAATTTAAAAAAGTGTTTACTTTTCTGTTTACAATTTGTATGCATTTCTATGCTTGTTCTTCTCAACGCAAAACTGTTACGTCACGATATTGTTGAACAATGTATTCGTTTTTGTAAGAATTGTCAAAAGCTAAACCGAAAAAAACTAACTGTAAGCTAGTGTCGTAATCTTGTATTCTATCATTCTTGCATCAACTATCATTTTCTTATCATTTGTTTCATTTAAAGTAACTATACACTTTTCTACTTTACAATTTTTATTACAATCTTTTTTGAACCTGCCTACTTTATGTTTACCTTCATCGTTTACACTTTCATATTCAACACTGTTATCATCAACACTCTTTTTCAACTTAATTAATGTATTCTCTTTGATCTCATCCTTGCATATCAAAATTAAATTACTTGCTTTGGAAAAGTCTCTACCCAAAACTACGTCATACCCCATAGTCTCATCGGCCACTACGATCAAATTTATATTGACAAATTTATTTTCAAAACAAACATTACAATTAAATTCACCAAACATTTCTAATTTACTTTTATTTAACCCAAAATATGGAATACAAACGGAAAAATTATCATTAAATTCAATATTATCTGGTAAGGATGATCGTTTTGCAAAACTTATTGGACTCCCTGAGTCTATGAGGCATTCTAAAGATAAAATACATTCAGTATTATTACTCACAATAAACTTTAAATATCTTACTTATGGGCTCTCATCTGCACGGTTGTTTTGAATCCTCGTTGGACACGTAGCGACTTTATGCTCCATGCTGCCACACCCATAACACGCCCCAACCTCTCGCTTCGGTTTCCGACATGCCACGGCCATGTGTCCAAATGAGTTGCAGTTGAAACATCTGACACTAGTGCGAGGCATCTGCATCGAGTCATGTTTCAATTCAACCCTCCCGAACGCCTGCAGAAGCTGCACTCTTGTAGTGTAGCATTGGATATATGCCTGCTCGTCCGGCATACCTTCGACAATATGGTCAATCAACTCGCATCCATTCATATTCAGCGAACCTGACAGTGAAACCTCTTCATTGTAGTACTTTTGGAAGCCTTCACCAACCGACCACTTGGGCGCTTCAAACTGTTTTCGCAGCAACAACTTGTTGTGTGTTGGTGCAAACACCGCTTGCATTTCTGCAACAAGGCTGTCTATATTTTCTGTGATAAACAGAGGCCTCGCATGCAGCCACACTCTTGCACTACCTTTTAGTTTGCTTATCATTACAGCGCACAGCGCGCCATGATCGAGATTAAAAACTTTCCCAGCACTTCTTAATTGTTGAATCCAAACCAAAGGTATAGCACCGACATTCCTTACCGTAGCGCTATCTTTATTACGTTCGTTTGTTACCAGCGTTTGCAAAACTACGCTACTCTCGTAGCATTTCATTTTACTCTTGCTACAGCTCTCACTTTGTCGGGAGCTACAGCGTAGCCTTAGTATAACAGTGTAAAGTATGTGCTCTACTCTGCTCCGAGTTTTGTTAGGTAAAAAACTATAGCTGGAGCGGGAGCAAAAAATTAAATTCTGGGCTATGCTCTGGCGTAGCGGTAGCAAAAAATTGGGAGCGGTAGCGCAGCAGAGCAAATGAAAATTTTCATGTGCTACAGCTCCCGAATGTGTTTGTTGTTTTTTTTTCTTTTTTGCTATTTTCTGGCATTTACAAGTATGGTACAAATTGGTATATAAAAGAAAGTCGCTTATAACTCAAGAACGGCTGAACCGATTTGGCTTAAAATTGGTGGGGAGGTAGTTTAGAAGCAGGGTAAGGACATAGGATACATTTTATCTCTTTATACTAAATTTCAATACAGCTCATAAATACAAAAATTATATTTCAAATCATAAGCATTTGTTCAAAATTTATGTAAGAATCATTTGAAAATTTTAGTAATTCAAAAATAGAAAGAAATAAGTAAAAATTTTCATTTCCAAACATGCTTAGTATATGGGTTATACTGATTTTTCTTCTTAACCAGGTAGTTTTTTTTTTTAAGACGAGCCCGTCCGATATATTTAATATCACAACAAAAAATGGCATTGGAATTTTCATCGTCAAGGCACTGCGGATACTTTGCTAGATTATTGGTCAAGGACGCAAATGCATTCATAACAAACCAAATGCGATATCTAACGTAAAGATAAAGCGGAATAATTGGAGTGTTGATAAAAGGTTTATTATAATTTTAGATATACAGAAATCTTTTCGATTCTTTGCAATATACATTGAAGTATGTATATGCGTACAATTTCAAACTGATTCTTCCTAAAAAATTATAAAATTACTCAATATTGGGAATGGTAGAATAGAACTGCAAATACGCAGTGCAATGGATTAAAACTGGTACTGGTAATCAGTAGATGAATATTAACCACGTGTATTCCAAAAGATAAAAGGCGAGGTATCTAAACCTGATTTTTCCACGAAATTCGCATTTTTTTGTATAACTGACAAGAACTACAGCGTCTAAAGTCAAAGCGATGCCATAAAATATTTCTGATCTGTAGGAATTTAAAGATAAAAAACCAAGATTGTAGTGTATTTTCTATGGAAAATTTTGACATGCCTCGGTCCAGTTCTTAATGTTAATATGTAGGGCTAAAATTTTCAGGGAATTTTTTTTGGGGTATTTCAAGGAAATTTCGTGGCGGGACCGAACAAAATTAATAATTCAAAAAAATAAAAACACCCTAATGTATATAAAAAAGGGGGGAAAGTATATGTAGTTAAAATTAATTTCGAAAATTCATAGTAATTGAGTATTGTAATACATTTGGAATAGATGATGTTCTTGGTAATATAAAAATGGTAAATATTTTACATAATAAAAAAAAATTTATAATTTATTCAATTATTATCTAATTCACTTTTTTAATATATTTCTTAAAATATTTGATTTTAGATTTATAAAGGCACTTGACGCAACAAGTGCCAAAATGATTTGCATAACATTGTTTTGTTTGAATTATTCAATTAATTCAAATATTATGCCAGAAAATAGCAAAAAAAAAAAACAACAAACACATGCGGGAGCTGTAGCACATGAAAATTTTCATTTGCTCTGCTGTGCTACCGCTCCCAATTTTTTGCTACCGCTACGCCAGAGCATAGCGCAGAACTTAATTTTTTGCTCCCGCTCCAGCTATAGTTTTTTACCTAACAAAACTCGGAGCAGAGTAGAGCACATACTTTACATTGTTATGCTAAAGCTACGCTGTGGCTCCCGACAAAGTGAGAGCGGTAGCGATAGCATAGCAATAATTTTAGAAATTTTGCTGCTACGGAGTAGTAAATGAGAACCCTGTTTGTTACTGTACCTACAACGCTGTTGCTCTTCAAAGCGTCATTGTCGTTTAAAGTGCTGTTGTCGTTGGAAGCCCTGCCGTCGTTCAAAGCGCCGCTGCCGTTGTTCAATATGCCGCTGTCGTTGTTCAATGCGCCGCCGTAGTTCATAGCGCTACCATTATTCAAAGCGCCACCCGTTGTTCAATGCGCCGCTGTCGTTCGAAGCGCCGCCGCTATTATTTGTTGCATGTTGTATGTTTGTTTGTTTGTTGTATGTCGCGCTGACATTCGTGGCGTCGTTATTTAAAGTACTCGGAGCTCTGCTATTCGATGAATCGTCTTTTTCTGTCACATCAGTGGCGCCGCCTACCACATTGCTTGATTTAAGTTGCACGATCATTAGCTTTAACTGCTCGACTTCTTTGGTCATGAGCTTATTCTGCGTCTTTAAATCACGTTCCGCTGCCTCCTCCAAAGGTGATTCATCAATGCCCACCGATTCAACCTCCTCGCCAGCGAAACTAGGACAATCGCCACGCTCAATTGCAGGCCCATCGCCCAACCTTATTGCCAGGGCACTTTTGTTGCCATGAGTCGGGAGCCCCAACCGCTTCAACGACTCACGCAACTGGGCCGCCATATATATGTTTGTAATTTTTATAAAAAATTTTTGCAAACATTTTGTTAAAACTGCTACTGTGCCCGAATCCCACTTCTGAGATTTTGTAGGAAGACCGATTCGTTTCGTGGTTGCGTGCGAACTGACTCTTCTTTATTTTTTCTCACTTTCATGTCGCCAGTTACAGGTTTTTAAAAATTACATCATTGTTGCTTATTCGAGTAACATTAAAATAAGGTATGATACAAATTCAAAAGTACAACAGGATTGCTTATTCAAGCAACATTAAAATAAGGTATGATACAAATTAAAAATACAACAGGATTGCTTATACAAGTAATATTAAAATAAAGCATGATTCAAATTCAAAAATATAACAGGATTGCTTATTCAAGTAACATCAAAATAAGGTAACGATATAACATAATATAGTAATCACATTTACATTGCTACAATTGTTAGGCGTAAATGTGTTTCATGATTCAAATGATTGGTAAATACGGCAGTTTTCTGTTCATTCGTTTTGGTAAAAGTAGTTTCGTTTAGTTTAATGGAGCGACATGATTTATTTGTTTATTCATATTTCTTGCAGGTTTCCAGAGTGAATAGTCAGTGGATTTATCAGCTGTAAGTTTAGCAATATAAGTTTTGAAGGAAAAAAATTTTTAAACTGTTTGATTTGTGTCCTTAGTTTCGCTGTACATTTATTAAGCTCAGTTTTGGGAGCAGAGGACCTATCGTCGAGGCTTGCGCTTTTTATTGATACTTTTTTGATATGTTTTGGGTATTTGGTACCACTTAGATTCACGCGGGTATTTGGTGTACTCTTCCATGCAGCGTTTTGAATTATTTTTGTGAAGTATTCAACATCACAATCCAACTCAACACCTGTCGATGTGTGCTTAAGCTTTGGGTCGACTTTATTCAGTATAATTTTAAATTTATAGCAATTAGAACATATGTATCAGAGAACTGCAACGAGTAATAAATTTTTGTTTATACTTAAGTACTGATCTGTTACTCTGTCTGATTCTGTCAGTTCAGTTCATGTACACGAAGCGAACTGTTTGTCTTCAAATTAGCGGTAGAGAACAACTTCATATCACTAGTGATCAGCTTATACCTGATTTGTTTATGAACGTTCGCATCAGCAGAAAATACCCGAAGTGATGCAAACTCATGCTTCAATGATTGAAATGATCGACCGAGTTTGGTTTGTATATCAACCCCTAAACACTGATTTACTAGTGCACTTTTGTTCTATTTCAAATATATACATATGTTTGTATATACATGTCTGTATGCATATACATATGATATATGTATAATGGAAATTCCATCGAGTACATAAATACAACAAATGTATGTATATATGTATGTACGTTCTCGATTGAATATCCATTGTTTACGCTTCGAAACGTTTTTATCTGACGTTTCAAAGCTGATACATTTTTGCCACATGATTCAAATCAGTCCAGCAGAAAATTGTTGTTGTTTGCTGTACTCATAGATTTACCCATAGATTTATTCGAAGATTTACTTATAGTTTACCCAAAGTTTAATTTCAATTCAAACAATCGTCGCAACGCTATGAACTGACATGATACGATTGCAACCGAAGCCAGCCATACGTTTACACGATCGTGATTGCCGAAGAACAGATTGTTCGTGTTGCATCAGGTCAGTTGACGCTGGCGGCTACACGAATTGATTAACAATGTTGTTTATGCTGAACTGAACTGATTTGATTGTGTTTTTGGCACTACTGTTTGTTCTGATTTTATCATATTCGTTGCAGCTCTCTGATATGTATGTTACAAATTATTGGCGGCCGAAATTATTATTTCATACAGAGTTGCAATACTGGTGAAGCTTAGGTCTGAGCTATCTTTAATACTTAAATTGAGTTTCGGTAGTTTGATCATAAAGTAATCAAGAACGTCCGGCAATTTCTGTCTACCAATAAGGGGGTCTTCCTGTAGAAACAAAATTGCATCCAACTGCTTGTATAGCTTTGAGAAGTTCTTTAAATTCGCCACCGATGATGTACCTTCTCTCATAGTTTTTTAATAAATTCATACATACACATATCTGTTTTTATGTTATGCATAAGTGGACCAGCTTGAATTTTTTCCTTCTTAATCGGATCTTGATATAATTCATAATATTTATACTTTTGCAACCAGTTGCTACAGAGTTTTGTTCACATAACTGTTGAACGTATCACCTAAAACTTGAGTAAAAATTGAGATATCTCGAAGATATGTGGGTTCCTTATTACATAAAACATTTCGAGTGGGCGTGGCCCCGCCCTCTACCCCGCTCACTCCTCATATAACGGTAGTGCTAAAAACTACTAAAAGCGCGATAAATCAATAACTAAATACGCTAGAGACATTAAATTTTACCACCGAGATATTATGACTTTATGGAAGGCTACGTGAAAATTGGAAGATGGGCATAACACCCCCACTTTTTGTTTAAATCTCATATATCCGGACTCCCGATGACCGATGTCGATAAAATTTATTATAGTACGTGGAATTCTCTTTGAAATGTGATAATGGAAGAAATCGGACAACAACCACGTCTACTTTCCATATAGCACAATTTTAAATTTCGTCCAGTTTCGAGTATACAAATCAAGAAGCAATTAATATTACGGGATGCAACTTTGACGAATAATGTCTTCCGTGTGTGCCAACTTAAGACCAAAATTGCTTAAATCCAATAAAAAATGTTCAAGCCCCTGGGTACCGAATATTTAGATACCGGTATCTATAGTTGACTTTTAATCGAAAATGTCGGTCAATGTATGATCTATATAATTCAGGGATAATCCTTTTCTTATAATAGGATGTCCGTGTGTCAAAAGTGGGTTGAATCGGACTAATACTTCCCTTGGCCCCCATATACTTAATATAAAGATTTTCCAACTTCGGGGCGACCTTGTACCACATATGTACATATATCGGCCAATATGTGAGTTATCCCAATGAAAACAAGAGAGCTTGTTTTATTCATAACAGTGTATCTTTTGTGCATAAATAATACAGAATTATATATTAGGGTGTCAAAAAATCTTGCGGTATTTTCGCTGTTGGCGCTGAAAGCGCGTAGTTTTAGTTTTTCGTCGCATCGGGTCATACACTATACCTTTTTGAAAGCTCATTTCACGCGCTAATACGTGCTTGATTGATTGTCGTTTCTTTTAAGTCGTTTGTGAGTTATAGCGTCGCAAACATGGAGCAAAACAAGGAGAAAATACGGCATATTTTACAGTACTACTACGATAAAGGCAAAAATGCATCTCAAGCCGCCAATAAAATTTGTGCAGTTTATGGACCCGATACAGTTTCCATTTCCACCGCACAACGATGGTTTCAACGTTTTCGTTCTGGTGTAGAGGTGATCGAAGATGTGCCACGCCCCGGAAGGCCTGTCGTCGAAAATTGC
>NW_026090045.1:0-21801 GCF_024586455.1 Bactrocera neohumeralis | reverse complement strand
GTAGGGCTAAAATTTTAGGATATATGTGATTAAAATTTTAAAGGCGGGCCGCCCCTTTTTTCAGAAAATTTCGCCCAAGTATTCCCACTCGATTTTTTTACCAAAAAAAAGTTTTATATCTAATTTAGTGCTTAGTTAAAGGCACTTTATAGTTTATTTAATGCCGATTTGTGGGCGTGGCAGTGGTCCTATTACGCCCATCTACGATCTCGAATTTCGGCCTGGTACTGAGGTACTGCCGGCAAACCAAGCTTCATCGAGATATTTAAATTTTCATCACGTTACAGTTGTACGTGACGGTGGACTTATAAACAGTCAACTGTTTCACCCTCGTCATCCTGATCATTTATATATACATATATAACTCTCTATCTATTTTCAATTAGTTTAGGTGACCAAAACTATAATACTCTGTGGCAACTGGTTGTAAGAGTATAAAAATTGTGCTGAAGAAGTATTAGGGCAATTCAGAATCTGGTGAAAATGGTTTTGCATCCTTGCATTGAAAATTAGCGAGAACAAATGTATATATACAAAATGTATAGCGATGCACCTGTTACACCCTTGCAAAGAAGCAGCACTAAAAAGCCATTGTATTATATGCAACATTGGTTTTAAACTATCAGCTGTTGTCAAAAAAAAAAAAAAATCTAAACAAAAAGAAGAAATGGAGCAAACCAGTTTCAAAAATATAAAAAAGCTAAAATGCGAAAAGCCGAATAAAAATTCTTCAGCGCTTCATCAATTAAACGTCAGTTAAATTTTTAATTAAAATTTTTTTTCGGCATATTTTTTCCAATTTGTGCGAAAATTTTATTTACAAACAAATGTTTTTTTGACCGATCAGCTGTGAATTAATGTAGTCTTTGCAGGGGTTGTACAGAATCACAAAAAAGACGTTCATTGTTGATGGTAAATATTTGCAATTGCATAATTTTGCAAACTCAGATGTACAAGATTCTGGAATGAACATGTTCATTGCTACTAAAGGGCGGAATGCAGCAATATATTTAGACACTTATCTATCTTCTTCTTCGGGGAAACCGCTTACGCGGTTATAGCCGAAGTTAACAAAGTGCGCCAGTCGTTTCTCCTTTTTCGCTAGATGGCGCCAATTGGATACTCCAAGCGAAGCCCGATCCTTCTCCAGCTGGTCCTTCCAACGGAGGGAGATCTTCTTCTTCCTCTACTACCCCCGGCGGGTACTGCGTCGAATACTTTTCCGGAGCTGGAGTGTTTCGTCGTTCGGACGAGATGAGCTCGCCAGGGCAGCCGCTGTCTTTAATTCACTGAATTATGTAATGTGTCGTATATCTCATACAGCTCATCTTTCGATAGAATGCGATATTGCCATTGCCAATGCGCAAAAGCACCATAAATCTCGCAGAACTTTTCCTCGAAAACTCGCAACGTCGACTCATCGGTTGTTAAGCCATCGTCTATTCCTCTGCACCATATAGCAAGACGGGATTAATGAGTAACTTATAGAGTTTCGTAATTGTTCGTTGAAAAAGAGGACTTTACTTCTCAATTGCCAACTCAGTCTGAAGTAGCACCTGTTGGCAAGAGTTACTGTTGACTGATGTTGATGGTTGGAACCAGTACATCCAAGATAGACGAAGATAGAACGAGAAAGCTTCTGCCGGAGCTGTTGGTGTTGTTCAACGTCAGTTTACATAGCCGTTTTGCGGGGATACCAAATTCAGACATCTCGGTAGTTGGTGCAGATTGTGGGGTCTCCCTTTTTGTGGATTGAGCGGAGCACACTTAAATTCCAATCGTTGGGCATGCTTTCGTCCGACCATATTTTAAAAGAAGCTGATGCATGCTCCTTATCAGTTCTTCGCCGCCGTGTTTGAATAGCTCGGCCGGCAACCCGTCGGTCCCTCGCCGCTTTGCTGTTCTTCGGACCTATTGCTATTCAAGCTTCTTCATTGTCAGGCAATAGAACATCTGCTCCATCGTCATCGATTGGGGAATCGGGTTCTCCTTCTCCTGGCGGTATACTTTCGCTGCCATTCAGCAGGCTGGAGAAGTGTTTCGTCATTAATTTGGTATGATCTGGGCGTCAGTCACTAGATCACCTCTGGGGGTTAGTCGTCGGAGAGAAAACAGACTGCATAACTCGCAACGTTACGATCGACTAAAACACGTGTGGGATGGGATAGATACCTAAAGTTCAAGAGGGAAGCGTGACGCATTTGCAGACAGAAAAAGAGAGAGGCCGAAATACGTAAGTATGAAAAGCTTGACAAACTGGTCAACAAGGGTAATGTTCGAAAATTCTACGAAAAAATGTGGGTTTTCCAAGTTTCAGACAAGGCGACCTATCGTACAACTTCTTCAATCTGCAATTGGAGAAAATAATTCGACCAGAACTTAGTCGAACATGTACAATCGTCTATAAAAGTGTACAGCTGCTGGCATCCGCCGATGATATTGATATCATTGCCCTCAACACCAGCGCCGATAGTTCTGCTTTCTCCGCACTGGCCAAGGAAGCAAAGCAAATGGGTCTGGCAGTGAACGAGGGCAAGATGAAATATCTCCAGTCATTAAACAAACTGCTAACTACAGGGGTTGCCCTGTATACAAAGATTTAAAATCGAAGTTGTCACTGGGCATCCAAGCACGTTGTAACTAAATGATGAATATTCCATCTAATGAAAATATTAAAATCCCCGTCCAAATTTCAAAACCACTGAATCTTAAGGACAATGCTACACAATTGCCCCACAACCAACCAAATGGAAGCGTTGAAACTATGATTTTAAACCTCACCCACTGTATGACACAATTTATGGCTTCAATGCAAAATATGATTCAAGAGGTAATCAAATCACAAAACCAAATGTTGCAAACTTTTTAAGTAAAAAATGAGTGTATTGAACATTTGTTTATGGAATGCTAACGGTGTTAACCAACATAAATTGGAACTCATTAGATTTCTGGATGAAAAAAGTATCGATGTAATGCTATTGTCAGAAACTCATCTTACGAACAAAAACAATTTCTTTATACCGGGAATTAGACTCTATGTTACAAACCACCCAGATGGAAAGGCACATGGAGGAACAGCAGTGTTGGTTAGAAAACGGTTAAATCACCACACATCAGAATCTTATGCCACCGCGCAATTACAAGCTACAACAATAATTATTAAAAATCGCTGCGGGGACTTAAATCTGACGGCCATATACTGCCCGCCTCGGTTTTAAAATTACAGACATCCAATTCAAAGACTTTTTGGGAACACTAGGCCATAGATTTATAGCAGGTGGAGATTACAATGCAAAGCACACGTATTGGGGCTCACGGCTAATTAATCCGAAAGGACGACAGCTGTATCACACTATTATAAATAGGCACAATAACCTTGACATAATATCTCCTGGTAAGCCGACATATTGGCCTAGTGATCGTAAAAAATACCAGATTTAATTGATTTTGCTGTAATCAAAAATATAGATAAATCGCTTATAACAGCTGATACAAGTACTGAGTCTATCTTCAGATCATTCTCTCTTGTACTAATAAAATTATGTGAACAACCCATATTCGTTAATCCAAAAGTAGGTTTGACTTCTTTATAAAACGAGGTGGCTAAAATATAAAAAATACGTGAGTAGTCACATTAATGTTGAGTACAAAATAAATACAGGTAGAGATATTGACGAAAGCATAGAAGAACTCAATGATATAATAACTAAAGCAGCTGTCTTAGCAACACCAAACAAAAACTAGATATAAGCCGCTTGGTGCCAGAAAAATTACTAACAGAGAAATAGAAAAGCTTGTAAGTGAAAAAAATGCATGCAAGGCGTGAATGGCAGATAAATCGTTTCCCTTCCACTCTGCTTCTATTGAAATCTGCTGCACGTAAATTAAAAAAACCGCTTAAACGTGAAAGAATTGAACACCGAACTAATATAAAGAATCTGTGTCCAAATTCAAACAAGCGTAAATTCCCTTTGAAAGCCCAAAAGTCCATGAAGCCACCAACTGGACTCCAACATGCCAACATGAGACTTGGGTGGAAATTAGTCGAAGTGACGAGGAAAAGGCAATTGTTTTGCAAATCACCTAGAAAAGGGTATTTCAACCTAATTTGCCAAAGAATAACTTCTTTAAGCTGTCAATCTTACTCCAACACAGCTAAAGAGATAGAGTCTCTTAAGACCTCACCCTTCTGAAATTATTTGTATCATCAAAGAACTTAATTCAAAAAAAAGGCGCCGATATGATAATATTTCCCCAAAAATGCTAATTGAGTTACCAATTATTGCTGTAGAGGTGCTCTCTTTGCTCTTCAGTGCAATTCTTAGTTTCGGATACTATATTGGAAAAAGCGCAGATTATCTTGATAGATAAACCTGGGAAAGACTTAACACAGCCGTCTTCATACAGACCAATCAGTCTTCTACCCTGTCTTTCAAAAGTATTTGAAAAAGTATTACTATCACAGATAACTCCTTTCCTCCATGAAAATAATACAATACCCATGCATCAATTCGGAGCCAGTGAAACATGGCACAATAGAGCAAGTAAATAGAATTACTAACGAGATAAGGAAAGCATTTGAGCACAAACTGTTCGGCAATATTTCCAGACATATGTCAGGCGTTTGATAAGGTATGGCATGAGGGTCTTTTATACAAGATTAAAAATTCCTACCTTCAAAATTGTATAAAATATTGGAGTCTTATTTAAAAAATAGAAAATTTATGGTAAAAGTGGGATATTTCATAACTGATGAACGACAGATAAGGGCTGGTGCACCCCAGGGCAGTGTTTTATGCCCAACACTATACATCATATATACAGCAGATCTTCCAACAGCTAATAATATATATTGACTTCAACTTTTGCGGATGAAATAGCTTTAGTGAGCCGTAACAAATGCCACATAATAGCATCAAGAATATTAGCCGAGCGCCTAAGGTTTGTCGAAGAGTGGCTAAGCGAACTGGCGTATAAATGTTAATGAACAGAAGTGTAAAGCATATTACATTTCGCTTAGACCAAAAATGTGTCCGGCAGTAAAAATCAAAAATATTTTAGTACCACAAGCGAATGAAGTAACTTATCTTGGTATTCACCTAGATAGAAGACTTACGTGGAGAAAACACATCTCTAGTAAAATAACTTGCATGAAGATAAGAGCTGCAAATTTAAATTGGCTATTAAATAAAAACTCCAAACTTAGCCTAGACAACAAAGTGCTTTTATATAAAGCGGTCATAAAGCCGATTTGGATGTATAGCATTCAACTAATATAGACATATTACAAAGGTTCCAATCAAAAATGCTTAGATCAATCACGTGTTCACCATGGTACATGCGTAATGAAAATATCCATAAAGACCTTGGTATCCCTATGGTAAAGAAAGAAGTAGAAGACAGCAGAATTAAATACATATCTAAACTCCGTGATCACCCAAACCCTTCGGCTAATGCTTTGGTACATTCCTGCAATCAAACACGCCTTAAAAGAAGAGATATGCCCGCGTACTAAGGAGCAACGTATCACCAAAACAGCTCAATCACTTGCTTGAGCCTGTCTAGTTTTTAATTAGATTTAAGATTTTATAACTTATTGTTAGGCTTTTAAAACAAAAAGCAGATTCAATAAATAAAAAAGATATTGAAACAAAACAAAAAAAAGTTTTTTTTTTTTTACCTTGAAAAGGGCGTTCGTCGCAAACTTATGGACCAAAAACCATATCTCAGGAACTACTAGACCGATTTCAATGAAACTCGGTACATAATATCTTTTATAAGACACAGCTGCTGGCATATACCGATGATGGGTGATATTATCGGTTCACGACCACGCCGTTAGTTCTGCTTTCTAACGCTGGGCAAGGAATTCCATCAGAAATTCTCTGTATAATGAACAGGGCAAAATGAAATATACTCCTTCATCAATCAAAGTCGTCAAACTCACAAATTGATGCTCTCGTTACTCTTGACAGCAAAATATCTTGTAAATGACGGATAATAATTTCGTCTATTTAGGAACCATCATAAACACCATAACAATGTCAGCCTGGAAATCTAAACGCAGAATTGCTCTTGCCAACAGGTTTTTTTTTCGGACTGACCAGGGCAATTGAAAAGCTATAAAGTCCTCTCTCGACGAAAAAAACCAAACTCTATAAGTCGCTCATACGCAATTGAACCCCGTCCTGCTATATGGTGCAGAGCTTGGGCGATGACAACAATTAATGAGTCGACGTTACGAGTTTTCGAGAAAAAGTTCAACGAAAGATTTATGATTCTTTGCGCGTTGGCCACGGCGAATATCGCATTGGATGGAACGATGAGCTGTACGAGATACATACATATATGACGACATTGACATAGTTCAGCGAATTAAAAGACAGCGGATAGCTGGCTAGTCATGTTGTCCGAATGGATTTCGAAAACACTCCAGCTCTGAAAGTCACCGCTGGGGAAGCAAAGGAAGAGAGGAAGACCTCCTCTCCGTAGGAAGGACAAAAGTGGAGAAGGATTATTGGCTTCGCTTGAATATCAATTTGCGCCACGTAGCGAAAAAAAGAAACGATAATCGCGTACGCCAATAAAGAAGATTTAAGAAGAACGTACCCATTCAGCCAAGAGTGAGGTTCATCTGTGAACAAAAGTTTCCTCTCTGAAAATTTTGGATGGGTGGTCATCGTTTGCGCTCAGAGTTCACGTATATTGATGGTCGTCCGGTTTCATTTCTTGTAAACAAATTTGCTTTTGCATCCAGTACAAATTTTTTCGCAATGGCAGAAACAATGATCTCTCTGTAGCAGCTAACAGTCTTCCATAAAATGCATGGGCACAGTTCCAATTTTTGCGCGCAATGGCAGAGGGATACATTCGGATCTCCTGCGATAGCAGCAACAGCGTCTTCGCTACACACTGCACGGCTGTACGGTATCTCTGAGAACTAGAGTAAACGTGGTGCGAAACAAAATCCTGGATACTATCCTGCGCGATTATTTTGACCGAATATTCGACGGAGCGCAAGATAGCAAACGTACTTCCAAAGTACAAAGGTTTTGGTTTTTGTTGTCAGAAAGAAAAATTCGAAGGATACAATCATATTTCAGACGGCGTGCACGATTTATCCTGCTCGCGTATGCACCCCCAGTATTAGCGTATAGGGGACTTGCGAAGTAGAACGCTAAAGTACTAAGCCCGACCTCCGTCACCTATAGATCTTTATTTTTCTTACAAAACCGCCACATTTCTTCGCAGGGAGTGGCTTTAACCGGTTGGCTCTAAATCTAAATTTTTCCAATTCCACGTTAATAATTCGTCTTTTGCTCTTTTTCTGCCACTATTTTATTCTAAGATCTACTAGGACTATCGCGGTTCATTTCTATAACATTGTTCCACACCTGTTGAGAACGAACCTTTTGTTTCTCTAGTTCCTCTCTTTCTTCTTTATGTGGGCACAGGAAGAAAATGTGCCATGCGTTTTAACTCCCGTTTCCACAAAAAAGAGCAGTCAAATATATATTTGTAAAAATACTGTCAGAAGTAGCCATGCCCCGTCAGGAACTATGTCAAGTAATAGTCAGTTTGACCCTGGTTCCTTTCTATCCACGCTTGCACATTTCTGATCAGCGTGTGTGTCCACCTACATTTTTCTGTTTCGTCTCACCGCCTCTGCCACTCATAAGGCTGTTTTGCTTCTTATTTTGTTTAGTAAGTTACCTGCCAGTCAGTTTGATTGGTCGCAACTTCTTTTGAGCTGCGTCGCCATAATGTCTGGTGGCGTGATACCTGAAATAATTCCAGTGGCTTCGTGTGGCACAGTTCGGAAAGTGCAAGAGATCATGATTGCGTTTTCTGCTGCATTGCACTTTCCCATATACATAGGTGCCGCATAAATTAGTACTGACTGGATAACTTTTGCCAGGAGAGCACGTCTACTCTGTCTAGGTCCAACTATGTAAACTATGATTCTCGTTAGTGCAGCCGTCACCTTTGGTGCATTCTCACAGGCTTTCTCAATGTGGGTGCGATAATTTAGCAACGTATCAATAGTCACATCTAAGTATTTCAATGGATGTTGCGTTGAGCTAATGTTGAGCGTAGCCGCATTACTGGGCGCCAGAAAAGATCAACCGCGATTAAAGTAATATAATATTTACAGATGAGTAAACTTTCGTTAAATCTTTTGAAACATGTTTGGCTAAGGAAAGGGCAAACATTTATCCAAAGAAGCGTTAAGCAACCACAAAAACAGCGGATTTATGGACGCTTCTTTGCTAGTGGCTTTGGGTTTTTGTGGTGCTTCAAAGAACATCTGATAAAAATGCAAAAAAGAGCTTACAGAACTCTGCTGAAATTCTTTAGGGTCAAAATAACTTCGAAGAAGTCAGTGATCAGAAGTAGACTCTGTATTCTTTGGAAGCAACAAAACAATATGTTGCTTTAGGTTGGCCATCACAGTCACCAGACCAATTTAATAGAGTATTGGTCCTCAATGAGACCCTAAATATAAATAAAACACTTAGCGTCAACAATGGCTTTCAATCGGCAACTTTAATAAGCCTGGAGATCGTTTTTTGTCGAATTTTTGGAAAAATTAGTTCCAAATTGCCATCAAAGACGTCAGGTATTGCATTGAAAAAGGTAAGCTATAAAAAATAAAGGTGTTTAAAAGAGCTAAGCCTACCCTACATACATACATCACTCTATTCAGGGAAGACTGGTCCACCGTATTACACCAAACCGCTATCGAGAATCACCACACAGGTTATAGCAAACAACCACGGAATAAAGCCTGTATTTTAAGGAATAATCAATATCAAGATTCATTAGTCGAAAAAAATACAGAAAAGTCAAATTTAATAAGGAATGTTTATTATCATAAGAAATAACATTATTTAGCGTTTCTTTGTTTTATAGATTATATCTTTAAAATTTTGGCCGCAGTTTAGTCCAGTTTTCGATGACTCGCTTGAACATTTTAACTAGAAACTGGCGAATGACACACGTGATGTTTTTCTCCAAGACGAGATTGTTCGCATAGGCTTTAGACTTTACATACCCCCATAGCGAAAAATCTAACGGTGTGATATGACATGATCTTGGTGGCCAATCGACCGACCCAAAACGTAATATAACTCTCAATAAATCTACTGATTGAAGCGATGAGTGGGAAGTGGCACCGTCTTGTAGAAACCAAATACTTCAATTTCAGACATCAAATAGTCGGCTATTATGGTGCGGTTATGGTCGCAATTGAAAGTTACGTTCTCACCGACATCAATTTGAAAGAAATATGGATCGATAATTCCACCGGCCAACAAACCAACCAAGTCGTTGTTTTTTCTGGATTATTTGGCGGCATTAAATCTCTTCAGGTTGCGCTGCATCGCAAATGCACCAATTGGCTCGAAAACTTGTGATCTTTTTGTAACTTTTCAAGAGACCATAGATCGAAGCGATGTTCCTTGAAAAGGTTGAGCGGTTTAAGTTCTTACACATGTCACATTTTGTACGCTTTCAATTTAAGATATCGACGTAAAATGCGCCAAGTCGTTCCATAAGTCAGTCCGAGTTGCTGCAAACGGGGCCGAATCGACTCTCCACTGTCTTCGTGTACACGGCCGCAATATTTCCTTCATTGCATGCTGGACGTGGTATATTCGGCCGCATGTTATCCAATAATGAATGCTTGGTTTCAAGATGGGTGATGGCATTGCGTAAAGTACGTTGAATTACGGTGACCATAATGTGAGCGAAGCGCACGAAACACATTCTCTACGTAGTATATCTACTTGGATGGCAACTACATGATCATTCGTTGTATACACATCGCTATAATACACTGCGAAACGTCAACTTCTATTTTCGATTATGATAACAATCTGTGATCAGTGTTGCTATCTTTAAAGGATAAATACAAAATGATATAATAATATAAAAATCTATGCAAAAAATATTTTTTATAATTATAACATTGCTTCCATTAAACGCTTCTTGCACTTTGGAAAACAAAAACGTTATTTTTGAACGCACTGTAAATCCATAGAAGAAAATAAATAGTACTTACTCAAACATTCATACAAAGTTTCATTTATTTGCGAACCGAATATTTAATTTAAGTGGTGCGAGTATCACGGCACCTGTGCGATTGCCAACTTGCGACATTTTTAATTACCTGCAAAGTGGCAGCTATTAAAATGTGATTCCGCAGCGCAATAGTAGGGATGAGCTGTTTCTTGCACTTCCTTAGAGAGCGCCTGTTTATCGTTTCATAGACGATGTTACGGTGGCTTAGATTGCGTTCAAAAGCGATAATCATTGTACAAGGTAGAATGCTCATTGATGATAATACTTATAAGCATATCTTATAAGGTTAAGTCTAAGGAAACCGCTACTTAGCACTTTGTAAGGGCGCAACCTCCTCATGGGTTTAGGTTTGGTTTGAATAAGTGTCTAAAAGGATAAAAAGATATAGATATGAATTCCAGTTATAAATCGCTGAAACTTACTGCAGAAAAAATACTTTCGCGTGCAAAGAAGGCAGCATGCTCAATATAATATGAAATTTTTCAGGACTTTTGTGTGAGTTGTGGTGTTTTGTATGCTGGTTTTATTGGAACTTATGTGCTCAAAATTAATTTTTGATGACGGAAATTTAAATTTTATTGCAATTTCTTGTAAAGAAGTTTTTTATTCACGCATTTGCGGTTTTTGTTATATTACGGACCTCAAAGTGAATACATGCATCAAAAACTGTTTATTTGTCCACAAACCGTCGCTGGAATTTCGTGTTACTTTTAAACATTATACAAATAAACATAGGTTTATATATAAAATCCGCTTTTATACATACTTTGAGATGCTTGAAAAGGAAACATACGAACATACTATTCACCATTATATTGTATTCAAGGGACTATTTATAGCGGTGAAAACGTCATTTTATCGCCTTTGTGATTACTTAGAATTGTACAAAACCTTAAAAGGTTACTTCGATTTAGAAATAATGTACTTTAGTTTCAAATATTATTATTTCAAACATTAACATTATTTTTAAACCCACAATCAATTATGGTAAAGAAATTTTCATACCAAAATATCCTTCTTATTTTATATAAGATGAAATAATGTTTTTCTTCAATTATTTCTATTTTTATATTTGGAATAAAACAGCAAAATTTACTACAAAAAAACAACATTTACAAACTTTTGTAAATCTAATAAAACCAATTTTGGCGTTATTAATAGTGAACTCCCTTAGAAAGATTACAGTTATATTGGAATATCAGGAAAACACAAAACAGATAGCTGGAGTCCTTGATAATGAGAGATTTCTTGATCTCTATGTAAATTGGATCTCAAATAAATTCGCACTATTTTTTATACTTTCGCAACCAGTTGCTACAGGGTATTATAGTTTTGTTCACCTAACGGTTGTACGTAACTCCTAAAAATAATCGAGATATATATAGGAGTATTTACATATAAATCATCCTGATCATGACGAGAAAAGTTGTAATCCGGTTGACTGTCTTTCTCTCCGTCCATCCTTCCGTCCGTGCAAGCTCTAACTTGCTTAAAAATTGAGATATCTTGATGAAACTTGGAATGCAGGTTTCTCAGGTAAAAAAAAGGGGGTTTTCATCCGATTTCATAATTTTGCATACTGCCGGCAGGAGTTTTTTTTTTAAATCGTGCTGGGCGAATTGAGTTGTTGTAGCTTTAACGGTTTAGGAGATATATATATTAAGCTTATTAGAGAGCGGGGCCTTTATGTCTTTATTTAGTGTTCAGTTATGACACTTTATATGTTTTCGGTTAATGGTGATTTCTGGACGTGGCAGTGGTCCGATTATGTCTGTCTACAAAGTTGAAGCCGATTATTCCACCGGCCCACAAACCACACCAAACCGTTGTTTTTGCTAGATAAAATGGCAGCTCTTGAATCTCTTCAGGTTGCTCTTCGTCCCAAATGCGGCAATTTTACTTGCTTGCATACCCATTGACCCAGAAAAAGGGCTTCATTGCTGAAAGTTTGGTCCGAAAATGTTGGATCTTCTTGGAACTTCTTCAGTCCATAGAACGAAGCGATGATGCTTGGGAACGTCGAGCGGTAGGTTGTAGGCCAGTCTTTCCCAAAGTGGGCGATAACGCCCCCTTGTGGGCGCTGCAGGTGTCAAGGGGGGCGGAAAGAGACCCAGAAAGAAAATGGGGGCGTTGTGTAGAGGCCTGGGGGGGTGATTTGTAATTTTTTTTAGCTAGGAGGCCTCTTAGACAACGACTGCATGAGCTCTCGACTCTCAACAACAACTTGTGAACATCAACTAATATGAAGTAAAAGATTGCTCAAACTCGGTTCTATATTTCTCTCCGCGTAGTTCATATATCTGTCCATTTTATTGAACATAGAAGAAGAAAATCATGTCAATCGGTCGTTCCGTTTCATAATGAAAGTAGACACAAATAAAAAAATAAAAGGCAACAGACGGTTTTAATAGCTATGTTTTTATGTTAAATAACTAAAATTGTGCATTTCGGTATCAATCGGCTGGTTCATTAAATACTTGTTCGGACTTGTTGTGTACGATTGAGCGTCGAATGAGATAAAGGAGTTAATGCATGTTTTTTTTTTCTTGTCGGTGGGTGCTGCTTAAGCATTCCTATATAAACATTGTTAATGTAATATTTATTTTATTTTCATTTGTGCTTTTGCGCGAGTTAAGGAATGTATTCTTTATAATAGTAACAAACACCAAAACAACCTTTTGTTTCAGTAAACAGAATGCAGAAACAACTTTGAGTTGGAACAAGTGAAATACACTATCACTACAACAAACAATCCTAAACAAACAAGTATCAAAACAACATGAGTTTGAATACCACAACAACCTTATCTTGAAACAAAGCAATTGTATCTAAGCAAACAAATATATGTAAACAAACCTAAACAAATAATATAATCTGTATCTTAACAAACTATCAACTAGTAATAAGTAAACATATTAGTTAGTATAAATCGAAGTAAGAACCATGTAATAAGTTAGTCTTAAGAGTATAAATAAAGAGTACACATTTCGGTGCAGCTCAAAATATATTCTTTTGACTAATGTTTACTTTATGTAAAAATTAACTCGCGCAATAGATGAGCAGTACTTACGCCTCCTTTACACTACTCGCGAAGTTGAACGTATTTCTCAAAACAAAACAATGTCGGAAGTAAAAAAGAAGAGACGCCAATACTGTGCGGAATATATTAAATTCGGATTCATTGAAAATCGCACAAACCCATCGTCGCCTTCTATGTCTAAAAACATTTTCGAATGAAGCAATGAAGCCTTCAAGACTGCAAGATCATTTGAATAAAATGCATCCAGATAAGAAAGACAAGAATGTAGCATGTTTTCAAGACCTAGAGAAGAAGCATAATACTCAACCAAGTGTAGCAAAACTATTTTCGGCGGCTGCTAAGCAAGATGACGACGGACTTCGAGCTTCGTACAATATCTCTTTGTTAATTGCTCAAAAAGGCAAACCACATAACATCGGAGAAGAGTTGTGCGATCACCTGAGTTCAAGGCAATTTTCAATTCACCTCGATGAGTCCACTTTACCAACTAATGAAGCATTGTTGCTGTCTTACGTGAGTTTTATTAAAGATGAAAAAATATGTGATGAACTATTATTTGCTAGAAATTCAGAGACCGATACAAAAGGCGAAACCATATTCAATATATTGGAAAGGTTTTGCGATGAGAAAGAGATTCCTTTGAAAAATATTATTTCAGTTGCTGCGGATGGCGCTCCGGCTATGACAGGGTGCCATAAAGGCTTCATAAAATTCCAGATGTCCTTGGTGTACATTGCGTTATTCATAGACAACATTTAGTTGCTAGAAACTTAAGTGAAAAACTACATATTTCAATCACTGCAATATGTCATCAAAGCAGTCAATAAAATCCGCAACAGCTCTTTGAATGATAGATTATTTCATCAGCTTTGTGTTACTAATGCCGAGGATTTCAACTGTTTGTTGTTTCATACTGAAGTTCGTTGACTATCAAGAGGCAATTGTCTGACTCGATTTTACAACCTGTTTGACTCTGTTATAGAGTTCTTGAAAACTTAAGATACAGAAATGCAAGACAACCTCATAACATCAAAGAATGATATAGCTTACATGACAGACCTGTATAAAACCGACGACAATGTACTCCAATTTGCAGGATTGTGGCAATCGTTAAACGATTCTTGATAATTCCCATCGTCATAAAACGTGGATTTTGCTGACAACGATTCTTCTTCTTATTGGCCAAACTGCGATTATAGCCGAGTTAACAAAAGCGCGCCAGTCATTTCTTCTTTTCGCTACGTGGCGCCAATTGGATATTCCAAGCGAAGTCAGGTCCTTCTCCACTTGGTCCTTCCAACGGAGTGGAGGTCTTCCTCTTCTTCTGCTTCCCCCGTTGGGTACTGCGTCGAATATTTTCAGAGCTGGAGTGTTTTCGTCCATCCGGACAACATGACCTAGCCAGCGTAGCCGCTGTCCTTTAATTCGCTGAACTATGTCGATGTTGTCGTACATCTCGTACAGGTCATCGTTCCATCGAATGCGTATTCGCCGTGGCTAACGCGCAAAGAACCATAAATCTTTCGCAAACTTTTCTCTCGAAAACACAGCAATGACTCATCCGTTGTTGACATCGGACTCTACAGCAGGAAGATAAGTGACTTATAGAGTTTGGTTTTTGTTTGTCAACTTTGCGAGGAAATAAAAGTCAGTAGCACCTGTTGGCAAAGTTATCCTGCGTTGGATTTCGGCTGACATTGTTGGTGGTATTTACGCTGGTTCCAAGATAGACGAAATTATCTACGACTTCAAAGTTATGACTGTCAACAGTGACGTGAGTGCCAGGTCGCGAGTGCGAAGACTGTTTGTTTGATGACAGGAGATATGTATTTCGTCTTGCCCTCGTTCACTGCCAGACCCATTTTCTTCCTTGTCCAGCCTGGAGAAAGCAGAACTAACGGCGCGGGTGTTGAGGCCGATGATATCAATATCATCGGCATACGCCAGCAGCTGTAGTGCTGTGACAACACTGCTTACTAAAAAGAGAAATCGTTTGCTTGTTACCGAACGTGGCGACTTGCAACTGTTCTTGAGTAAATTGGAACCTGATACGAGTATTAACAAACTTATTAAACAGCATCAGATTCATCCTTCACTTTAGTTTTTATATATGGATCGATTATTTTAGTTTTATTTCTAATAAAATATTCTCTGTTTTAATACTATAAAGTTGCGTTTCAATAATCATTCTTATTGGCAGGTGGAGCCCGTAAGAGTTAACTTGAAACCTAAGCGCCGTTGCATGTTACCTATTGCGCTCAGGTTTCAAGTTGCGGGTTATAGTAAAAGTTTCGTTTAGAATTCTCCGTTAATATACATACATATATAGGTCACAATAATTAATTAATTTAATTTGAAGTTACTATATAGTGGTTTTTAAATAGGTGAAAAAATGGGGGCGCTAAAAAAAATTATTCTCAAAGTGGGCAGTAGACAAAATAAGTTTGGGAACCACTGGTGTAGGCCAATTATGTTGATCATAAGTTGACCGAAACGGGCGAAACACATTCTTTACAGAACCTGAGTTTCTGTAATGAAGTAAAGAGATTTGTAAAAGTTGTTCGGAAGTAAATCTTTCCGTGATGAAACGCCAAATAATACAGAACAAAAAGAACATGACAGCTTGACACGTACTTAAATCACCCGTTAATAAGAAAAAATGGAAAACTGAAAGGCAGAGGACCTCATACCTGAAGTGGCTTTCTTAGGTATATCTAAGAATTTATTTCTCAGAGTACCAGGCGATAAAGTATGCTTTAAACTCTAGAATACTTTTTGGTAACACATTTTTAAATGAGTCTTATACTCAAAAGTATCTTTCATCCGTATCTTCGTTTTTGAAAGGGTTCAGAAGAGTATCGATATATTGCGGCTAGCTGTTCATCCTGGAAAGATAAATTTTCTTCAAATTATTTGCTATCTGCTATTTTAATGCAACAAATAAATGTTTTTAAATTTGATAAGACCATTATTTTTTTTCATTTTCTTGATGCTCATATATCGGTTTCTGCAATCGTCGTATGTAGTAACTCTTTTTGCGCAATCACAAACAATCCAATCAGAGACTACATAGTTATTAACAAATATATATTTGGTATGAACAACAAGCAACACCCTCTATTAACTATAAGCACTTTTCAAACAATGTGCACACACACATGCATACAGTTATACACACATACATATGCACTCGCTATTATAAAAACGCAACAAAATTAATGGAATACTTTCACTATTGCTTATTTGCCATTCTATCTCTTTTCTCCCTCCTGGTTCGTCCTTCCCTTAAAATTCCCTGCGATATAAAACTTGTCTGTCTTATCATCGATATTGGCCTAACTACTCGTATTGTTGGAAGACGTAGAAATTTCCCGTAACAATTGAGAACTCACACTTAGAGGTGTCTAAGCACGTATTTATTTCACTGATTGTGAAAGCTTGCAGCTGTTCCAAGGAAGATATTTGGGTATATGCAAAATCAACTGCATATGCATACCCCGTTATATATATGTAGATATAATATATAGACATAGAGCAGGTAACATTATTAATGTAATAACATGCATCTGTTTTACTAATAACATCAACATGGCGATTATGTTTAGAGCTGTACAGATTTTTCGGAATAAAGTATAATCTATGATACCAAATGTATGAGCTTAAGAGTTTAAGCCGAGACTGTTGGACGCCAACAGATGCGAAGTTAACCTAAAAAAATTGTACACCTCAATGGTGCCAAACACATTAGCAGCAGGCTTAAGGACAAACAATATTTCAGCCTCATGTGCGTGAACACTTGTGATTTTTATCACCTCCATAAATAGCACATTTAGTTAAAAATTTAGTTTTAAGACTCTTCAAAATAAATATAAACAGGTACGTTGTACGAAAATATGTTTTCTTTATAAACATCCATTTTTGTTTACTTACAGATGTCATACATACCTAAGTAAATTTCCCTTTTAAAGATGATATATTTTTCGAAAAATTTAGTAAACTGTAACAGATAAAAACAAAAACAAGCAAAAAGCGTGAAATTCAAATACTGCCATAATCACCTTCACAGGTGCATTTTTTTGCGGTCAATTGGAATGCGCTGGGATCTTAATAATTTTTTTGGAGATTGCATAATAGCACAACAATAGTCCATGCCAAATTTCCTAAAAATATTCTGTGAAATGGCAAAGCTTTTCATTTAAGCAATTGATTCCGGTCGTTCAGTTTATGTGGTATGTATATGCTCTAATGGTCCGATATCTGGTCGATATCTCAAAAACTGAGGGACTAGTTTGCATATATGTATAATTTAGCTGTTTTTTTCATGTAAATCACCAAAATAATTTATACTAAAACACTAAGCTTATCAGTAAATATTTTAATAGTAATTTAGGGTTAAAGATCGCAATCTTGGTATTTAATTTCAACGTTCAAATAATCATATTGACTTATATATATTTAATTACCGACGTTTCTTTGGGTATTTAAAATTTAGTATACCCTTTGAGGATATACATGTATATATAATATAATTTATACTAAAACACTAAGCTTATCAGTAAATATTTTAATAGTAATTTAGGGTTAAAGATCGCAATCTTGGTATTTAATTTCAACGTTCAAATAATCATATTGATTATTTAATTATTTCTAGTATTCATACTAGTCATAACTCCAAAAATTACGACCGCTCATTTTCTATTACAAAATCAAAGGACACCCTAGTTATATTTCTCATTGTCCCTTTATTTCCAGTTCACTGACCATTCACATAATTTCTATTTACATAGCTGATTATTAGCATCATTGGGACCACTTCTTCGATTGAATTTGCTTTTATCTTTTTTATTATCTGATTCTTTATTCATACATTGTGCCAATTTTCTTTTTTATTTTAACTCTGCTTTGTCTCTAACATTCTTTTACGTAAACATGTAATAAATTTATTAGTGTTTACTGTTGTCAGAGTACATTGACATTTTTATTGATTTTCTGTTTATTCAATCGGTTTTAACTGTTCTGCTTTGAAAACTTATAAAAACTTTTTCTACGCTTTGCTGTTATTACTTTGCTTCAACTTATTATCTCATTAAGTGGTTAACATATTGAGCTACGTGCATTCGATTTTCGAGTATTTTGCGGTCAGCGATTTGGAATGTTTAGTTAATTTGCTTAAACGCATTTTGGTTCGTTTTCGATTTAAGATTAATAAATCAAAGAAGCTGTATAAAATTTTCTGTAAAAATCTAACTCAATGGTCGGTGAAGCTACTTTGGATAAAAGTTACGTTTCAGAGGGACGAGAAGCTGTGTACTCCCGAACACTTCACGAAAAGTCAACAAAATGAATGAAGATAAGAAAATAGTTTTAAGTCAAATGTGAAATCGACATTGAGGGGCCGTACGGTCAATAGAGAAGCAATCCGCCAAAGCCGCCCGGATTGGTGGAAGAACAAAAATTAGCTTTTGCACCATGATAACCTGCTTACGCATTGCTGCTTGTGCGCGAATATTTGACCAAAAAAAATACACTACTGATGCCGCAGCCACGGCATTTCCTAGACCTGACCGCCTGTGTTTGTTTTTGTTCATAAAACTGAAGAGTCCCTTTAAATGATTGCGAAGCTAAACGAGATTCTAAAAAACTACTTCTTTATATGCATTGAGAATTGGAAAAAACGGTGGCAGAAGTGCAATATATATGATGGTAATTACTTTTAAAGAGACCGAATAAATACTCACACATGAATAATTATTTCCTTAAGGAATATAAATTATAAATTAATTTTTGAGCAAACATATGCATATTAAAATCTTGGAGAAAAACAGCATATTTTAAAAACTCAAAGATTCTAAAATTCATGCTTATATAAAAACATTGTTTGAGTAGGGGTTCACCTCACTTTTATCTTTGTGACACTTACCACTTTCACTAAGTTACAAGCGTCCTAATTCAGTATGGGTTTAATTCGATCTTCTTTAATCCCTGTACAAATCTTAACAAATAATAGGTTGTCAAAAAAGTCTTGCGGAATTTTCGCTAGTTGGCGCTGAAAGCGCGTAGTTCTAGTTTTATTCGTCGCATCGGGTCATGCTATACCTTTTTGGAAAGCTCATTTCACGCGCTAACACGTGTTTGATTGATTGTCGTTACTTTTAAGTCGTTCGTGAGTTATAGCGTCGAAAACATGGAGCAAAATAAAGAGAAAATACGGCATAAAAAGACCGGCATTAGCAGTTTATGGACCCGATAGTTTCCATTTCCAGCACAACGATGGTTTCAACGTTTTCGTTCTGGTGTAGAGGTGGTCAAAGATGCGCCACGCTCCGAAGGCCTGTCGGTCAATGAGTCATCAAAAACTCATTTCAATTTCAAAAAGACCGGCATAGTATCAAGTGTATAGTATATTTTAAAAAAAAAAAAAAAATCACTGTTTTATGTAGAATTTTGTAGAATTAAAGGTTACAATTAACTCGAACTTTTTGATTTCGATTTTCAATTTGAACAATATTGCGGAACTATTAACACAAGTTCATCTTAATTTAAACCAATGTGCGGACTATGCTGATATACTCGTACGATGATCGAAAAGGCGCGAGGATCACAGCAGCGACGTGCTTCGAGGGCTGACCAAACGAAAACTGCAGAAAAGCCTAAGACGATGGCCCTTTTGACCAGTGTGATATGCGTTTGCGTGTGTGGCTATGTAAGTGGTGACTATTGTGCATATACATATGTATGTTTGGTTTTGTTTTTATTCTTTTCTCTTTTAATTTTCGCAATTGCCCTAGCTTACTTTTCGCGCAATTCTGCTTATACTGTTGAGTATAAGGGGTATTGCCGGAAAATGTTGTCAAGTGAATACTTGAATTTTTTTATACTCTCGCTACAAAGTTGCTAAGGAGAGTATTATAGTTTTGTTCACATAACGGTTGTTTGTAAGTCCTAAAACTAAAAGAGTCAGATATAGGGTTATATATACCAAAGTGATCAGGGTGACGAGTATAGTTGAAATCCGAATGTCTGTCTGTCCGTCCGTCCGTCTGTCCGTCCGTCCGTGCAAGCTGTAACTTGAGTAAAAATTGAGATATCATGATGAAACTTGGTACACATATTTCTTGGCTCCATAAGAAGGTTAAGTTCGAAGATGGGCAAAATCGGCCAACTGCCACGCCCACAAAATGGCGGAAACCGAAAACCTATAAAGTGTCATAACTAAGCCATAAATAAAGATATTAAAGTGAAATTTGGCACAAAGGATCGTATTAGGAGGGGCATATTTGGACGTAATTTTTTTGGAAAAGTGGGCGTGGCCCCGCTCCCTACTAAGTTTTTGTACATATCTCGGAAACTACTATAGCTATGTCAACCAAATTCTATAGAGTCGTTTCCTTCAGGCATTTCCATATACAGTTCAAAAATGGAAGAAATCGGATAATAACCTCGCCCACCTCCCATACAAAGGTTATGTTGAAAATCACTAAAAGTGCGTTAACCGACTAACAAAAAACGTCAGAAACACTAAATTTTACGGAAGAAATGGCAGAAGGAAGCTGCATCCAGGCTTTTTTTAAAAATTGAAAATGGGCGTGGCGTCGCCCTCTTATGGACCAAAAACCATATAACAGGATCTACTAGACCGATTTCAATGAAATTCGATATATAATTTTTTCTTATCACCCTGATGACATGTACGAAATATGGGTGAAATCGGTTCACAACCACGCCTTCTTCCAATATAACGCTATTTTGAATTCCATCTGATGCCTTCTCTGTATAATATATACATTAGGAACCAATGATGATAGCGGAATAAAACTTTACACAAATACGGTATTTGAAAATATGTAAATGACTGATAATGAAATCTCGATTATCATTTTATCATGCGAGAGTATAAAATGTTCGGTGGCACCCGAACTTAGCCCTTCCTTACTTGTTTATAACATTTTTTCCCTTAAACATTTTTTTTTTAATATATGTATGTCACCGCGCCTTTTATTTTATTATATTTTTTGTATATTTGTATATGTCACTTTATGATTATTTTGCCGCTTGAATCTGTTTTTTTTTGTGTTTTTCCAGATAGTGCCTTTCTTAGCGGGTCGAAGGATCATGTTTACCAAATTTGCAGACTGAAGTATTAACCACTGCTTATATTTAATAAAAATGCATACTGGTTAAAATTTACAATCATTTGATATAATTTAATGTGTGCGTAGCGGAATCACAACCATTTAATGTAATTAAATTCTTATAAAAAATTATAAATTATCATTTATACAGACATGAACAAACACATCTATACAAGTATGCAAGTGCTACAATTTTACGATTAAAGCATCGGTATATGATTAATATCACATTAAATCTTACAGCCCTTTACTGTGGCATACTATATGCATATCTATATCTAATACATAAAATTTCCATGTCCCAATGTTTGTTACCGTACTCCTCCGAAATGGCTTTACCGACTTTTACCAAATTTGATATGCGTGTTCAGTAGGTCTGAGGATCGGCTATTATCCATTTTTCATATCCCTAAGCGATAATCAACCCTTATCAATCCTTAATTTTTTTTTTTTAATTTTTAGACGAAAGTGTTTGTTTTTAATTTTTTTATAACAAGACACACTGAGTGCTTTTATCTTCGACTGTTGTTGGTTAATGTTACTGGC
>NW_026090044.1:0-24510 GCF_024586455.1 Bactrocera neohumeralis | reverse complement strand
ATGTGTATATACACGAAAATCGACTTTATACCTTAATGTAAAATTATGGAATTCTTCTATATGCACTGCCGTTATGGCTTTATGTCCACTTCAGTAAGATGAAGAAGCAAATTAACTTAAATATGTTAAACTAATGATTTGAAGCAACTCAATATCGATTGCTAAATTTGTATATACACGAAAATCGACTTTATACCTTAATATAAGATTGTGGAATTCTTCCAAATGCACTGCCGTTATGGCTTTATGTCCACTTCAGTAAGATGAAGAAGGCAAATTAACTTAAATATGTTAAACTCATGATTTGAAGCAACTCAATGTCGTTTGCTAGGATTGTGGAATTCTTCCAAACGCACTGCCGTTATGGCTTTATGTCCACTCAGTAAGATGAAGAAGGCAAATTAACTTAAATAAGTGAAGGAAATGATTTGAAGCAACTCAAATCGATTGCATGTGTATATACACGAAAATCGATTGCTAATATGAATTCTTCCAAATGCACTGCCGTTATGGCTTTATGTCCACTTCAGTAAGATATATACATTTGAAGCAACTCAAATCGATTGAAAATACAAGAAAATCGACTTTATACCTTAATATAAGATTGTGGAATTCTTCCAAATGCACTGCCGTTATGGCTTTATGTCCACTTCAGTAAGATGAGAAAGGCAAATTAACTTAAATATGTTAAACTAATGATTTGAAGCAACTCAATATCGATTGCTAAATGTGTATATACACGAAAATCGACTTTATACCTTAATATAGGATTGTGGAATTCTTCCAAATGCACTGCCGTTATGGCTTTATGTCCACTTCAGTAAGATGAAGAAGGCAAATTAACTTAAATATGTTAAACTAATGATTTGAAGCAACTCAATATCGATTGCTAAATGTGTATATACACGAAAATCGACTTTATACCTTAATATAAGATTGTGGAATTCTTCCAAATGCACTGCCGTTATGGCTTTATGTCCACTTCAGTAAGATGAAGAAGGCAAATTAACTTAAATATGTTAAACTAATGATTTGAAGCAACTCAATATCGATTGCTAAATGTGTATATACACGAAAATCGACTTTATACCTTAATATAAGATTGTGGAATTCTTCCAAATGCACTGCCGTTATGGCTTTATGTCCACTTCAGTAAGATGAAAAAGGTAAATTAACTTAAATAGGTTAAACTAATGATTTGAAGCAACTCAATATCGATTGCTAAATGTGTATATACACGAAAATCGACTTTATACCTTAATATAGGATTGTGGAATTCTTCCAAATGCACTGCCGTTATGGCTTTATGTCCACTTCAGTAAGATGAAGAAGGCAAATTAACTTAAATATGTTAAACTAATGATTTGAAGCAACTCAATATCGATTGCTAAATGTGTATATACAAGAAAATCGACTTTATACCTTAATATAAGATTGTGGAATTCTTCCAAATGCACTGCCGTTATGGCTTTATGTCCACTTCAGTAAGATGAAGAAGGCAAATTAACTTAAATATGTTAAACTAATGATTTGAAGCAACTCAATATCGATTGCTAAATGTGTATATACACGAAAATCGACTTTATACCTTAATATAGGATTGTGGAATTCTTCCAAATGCACTGCCGTTATGGCTTTATGTCCACTTCAGTAAGATGAAGAAGGCAAATTAACTTAAATATGTTAAACTAATGATTTGAAGCAACTCAATATCGATTGCTAAATGTGTATATACACGAAAATCGACTTTATACCTTAATATAAATTGTGGAATTCTTCCAAATGCACTGCCGTTATGGCTTTATGTCCACTTAAATAAGACGAAGAAGGTAAATTAACTTAAATTTGTTAAACTAATGATTTGAAGCAAATCAGTGTCGATTGCTAAATGTGTATATACAAGAAAATCGACTTTATACCTTAATATAAGATTGTGGAATTCTTCGAAATGCACTGCCGTTATGGCTTTATGTCAACTTCAGTAAGATGAAGAAGGCAAATTAACTTAAATATGTTAAACTAATGATTTGAAGCAACTCAATATCGATTGCTAAATGTGTATATACAAGAAAATCGACTTTATACCTTAATATAAGATTGTGGAATTCTTCCAAATGCACTGCCGTTATGGCTTTATGTCCACTTCAGTAAGATGAAGAAGGCAAATTAACTTAAATATGTTTAACTAATGATTTGAAGCCGCCCAATATCGATTCCTGGATGTGTATGTACAAGAAAATCGACTTTATACCTTAATATAAGATTCTGTAATTCTCTCAAATACACTGCCGTTAAGGCTTTATGTCCACTTCAGTAAGATGAAGAAGGCAAATTAACTTAAATATGTTAAACTAATGATTTGAAGCAACTCAATATCGATTGCTAAATGTGTATATACACGAAAATCGACTTTATACCTTAATATAAGATTGTGGAATTCTTCCAAATGCACTGCCTTTATGGCTTTATGTCCACTTCAGTAAGATGAAGAAGGCAAATTATTAACTTAAATATGTTAAACTAATGATTTGAAGCAACTCAATATCGATTGCTAAATGTGTATATACACGAAAATCGACTTTATACCTTAATATAAGATTGTGGAATTCTTCCAAATGCACTGCCGTTATGGCTTTATGTCCACTTCAGTAAGATGAAGAAGGCAAATTAACTTAAATATGTTAAACTAATGATTTGAAGCAACTCAATATCGATTGCTAAATGTGTATATACACGAAAATCGACTTTATACCTTAATATAAGATTGTGGAATTCTTCCAAATGCACTGCCGTTATGGCTTTATGTCCACTTCAGTAAGATGAAGAAGGCAAATTAACTTAAATATGTTAAACTAATGATTTGAAGCAACTCAATATCGATTGCTAAATGTGTATATACACGAAAATCGACTTTATACCTTAATATAGGATTGTGGAATTCTTCCAAATGCACTGCCGTTATGGCTTTATGTCCACTTCAGTAAGATGAAGAAGGCAAATTAACTTAAATATGTTAAACTAATGATTTGAAGCAACTCAATATCGATTGCTAAATGTGTATATACACGAAAATCGACTTTATACCCTAACATAACATTGTGGAATTCTCCCAAATCCACTGCCGTTATTGCTTTATGTCCACTTCAGTAAGATGAAGAAGGTTAATTAACTTAAATATGTTAAACTAATGATTTGAAGCCGCCCAATATCGATTCCTGGATGTGTATGTACAAGAAAATCGACTTTATACCTTAATATAAGATTGTGGAATTCTTCCAAATGCACTGCCGTTATGGCTCTATGTCAACCTCCGTAAGATGAAGAAGGCAAATTAACTTAAATATGTTAAACTAATGATTTGAACCAACTCAGTGTCGATTGCTAAATGTGTATATACAAGACAATCGCCTTTATACCTGAATATAAGATTGTCGAATTCTTCCAAATGCACTGCCGTTCTGGCTTTATGTCCACTTCAGTAAGATGAAGAAGGTAATTAACTTAAATATGTTAAATTAATGATTTGAAGCAACTCAATTCGAACTTACAGATGTTAAATTAATGATTTGAAGCAACTCAATATCGATTCCTAAATGTGAATATACAATAAAATCGACTTTATATCTTATTATAAGATTGTGGAATTCTTCCATATTCACTGCCGTTATGGCTTTATGTCCACTTCAGTAAGATGAAGAAGGCAAATTAACTTAAATATGTTAAGCTAATGATTTGAAGCAACTCAATATCGATTGCTAAATGTGTATATACACGAAAATCGACTTTATACCTTAATATAAGATTGTGGAATTCTTCCAAATGCACTGCCGTTATGGCTTTATGTCCACTTCAGTGAGATGAAGAAGGCAAATTAACTTAAATATGTTACACTAATGATTTAAAGCAACTCAATATCGATTGCTAAATGTGTATATACACGAAAATCGACTTTATACCTTAATATAAGATTGTGGAATTCTTCCAAATGCACTGCCGTTATGGCTTTATGTCAACTTCAGTAAGATGAAGAAGGCAAATTAACTTAAATATGTAAAGCTAATGATTCAAAGCAACTCAATATCGGCTGCCAAATGTGTATATACACGAAAATCGACTTTATACCTAAATATGAAATTGTGGAATTCTTCCAAATGCACTGCCGTTATGGCTTTATGTTCACTTCAGTAAGATGAAGAAGGTAAATTAACTTAAATATGTTACACTAATGAATTTGAAGCAACTCAATATCAATTGCTAAATGTGTATATACACGAAAATCGACTTTATACCTAAATATAAGATTGTGGAATTCTTCCAAATGCACTGCCGTTATGGCTTTATGTCCACTTCAGTAAGATGAAGAAGGCAAATTAACTTAAATATGTTAAACTAATGATTTGAAGCAACTCAATATCGATTGCTAAATGTGTATATACACGAAAATCGACTTTATACCTTAATATAGGATTGTGGAATTCTTCCAAATGCACTGCCGTTATGGCTTTATGTCCACTTCAGTAAGATGAAGAAGGCAAATTAACTTAAATATGTTAAGCTAATGATTTGAAGCAACTCAATATCGATTGCTAAATGTAAAAATACAAGAAAATCGACTTTATACCTTAATATAAGATTGTGGAATTCTTCCATATGCACTGCCGTTATGGCTTTATGTTCACTTCAGTAAGATGAAGAAGGCAAATTAACTTAAATATGTTAAACTAATGATTTGAAGCAACTCAATATCGATTGCCAAATGTGTCTATACACGAAAATCGACTTTATACCTTAATATAAGATTGTGGAATTCTTCCAAATGCACTGCCGTTATGGCTTTATGTCAACTTCAGTAAGATGAAGAAGGCAAATTAACTTAAATATGTTAAACTAATGATTTGAAGCAACTCAATATCGATTGCTAAATGTGTATATACACGAAAATCGACTTTATACCTTAATATAGGATTGTGGAATTCTTCCAAATGCACTGCCGTTATGGCTTTATGTCCACTTCAGTAAGATGAAGAAGGCAAATTAACTTAAATATGTTAAACTAATGATTTGAAGCAACTCAATATCGATTGCTAAATGTGTATATACACGAAAATCGACTTTATACCTTAATATAAGATTGTGGAATTCTTCCAAATGCACTGCCGTTATGGCTTTATGTCAACTTCAGTAAGATGAAGAAGGTAAATTAACTTAAATATGTTAAATTAATGATTTGAAGCAATTCAATATCGATTGCTAAATGTGTATATACACGAAAATCGACTTTATACCTTAATATAAGATTGTGGAATTCTTCCAAATGCACTGCCGTTATGGCTTTATGTCCACTTCAGTAAGATGAAGAAGGTAAATTAACTTAAATATGTTAAACTAATGATTTGAAGCAACCCAATATCGATTGCTATATGTGTATGTACAAGAAAATCGACTTTATACCTTAATATAAGATTGTGGAATTCTTCCAAATGCACTGCCGTTATGGCTTTATGTCCACTTCAGTAAGATGAAGAAGGCAAATTAACTTAAATATGTTTAACTAATGATTTGAAGCCGCCCAATATCGATTCCTGGATGTGTATGTACAAGAAAATCGACTTTATACCTTAATATAAGATTGTGGAATTCTTAAATATGCACTGCCGCTATGGCTTTATGTCCACTTCAGTAAGATGAAGAAGGCAAATTAACTTAAATATGTTAAACTAATGATTTGAAGCAACTCAATATCGATTGCCAAATGTGAAAATATATACACGAAAATCGACTTTATACCTTAATATAAGATTGTGGAATTCTTCCAAATGCACTGCCGTTATGGCTTTATGTCCACTTCAGTGAGATGAAGAAGGCAAATTAACTTAAATATGTTAAACTAATGATTTGAAGCAACTCAATATCGATTGCTAAATGTGTATATACACGAAAATCGACTTTATACCTTAATATAGGATTGTGGAATTCTTCCAAATGCACTGCCGTTATGGCTTTATGTCCACTTCAGTAAGATGAAGAAGGCAAATTAACTTAAATATGTTACACTAATGAATTAAAGCAACTCAATATCGATTGCTAAATAAGTATATACAAGAAAATCGACTTTATACCATAATATAGGATTGTGGAATTCTTCCAAATGAACTGCCGTTATGGCTTTATGTCCACTTCAGAAAGATGAAGAAGGCAAATTAACTTAAATATAAGATAAACTAATGATTCTTCAATATCGATTGCTAAATGTGTATATACAAGAAAATCGACTTTATACCTTAATATAAGATTGTGGAATTCTTCCAAATGCACTGCCGTTATGGCTTTATGTCCACTTCAGTAAGATGAAGAAGGCAAATTAACTTAAATATGTTAAACTAATGATTTGAAGCAACTCAATATCGATTGCTAAATGTGTATATACACGAAAATCGACTTTATACCTTAATATAAGATTGTGGAATTCTTCCAAATGCACTGCCGTTATGGCTTTATGTCCATTTCAGTAAGATGAAGAAGGCAAATTAACTTAAATATGTTAAACTAATGATTTGAAGCAACTCAATATCGATTGCCAAATGTGTCTATACACGAAAATCGACTTTATACCTTAATATAAGATTGTGGAATTCTTCCAAATGCACTGCCGTTATGGCTTTATGTCAACTTCAGTAAGATGAAGAAGGCAAATTAACTTAAATATGTTAAACTAATGATTTGAAGCAACTCAATATCGATTGCTAAATGTGTATATACACGAAAATCGACTTTATACCATAATATAAGATTGTAGAATTCTTCCAAATGCACTGCCGTTATGGCTTTATGTCCACTTCAGTGAGATGAAGAAGGCAAATTAACTTAAATATGTTAAACTAATGATTTGAAGCAACTCAATATCGATTGCCAAATGTGTATATACAAGAAAATCGACTTTATACCTTAATATAAGATTGTGGAATTCTTCCAAATGCACTGCCGTTATGGCTTTATGTCAACTTCAGTAAGATGAAGAAGGCAAATTAACTTAAATATGTTAAACTAATGATTTGAAGCAACTCAATATCGATTGCTAAATGTGTATATACAAGAAAATCGACTTTATACCTTAATATAAGATTGTGGAATTCTTCCAAATGCACTGCCGTTATGGCTTTATGTCCACTTCAGTAAGATGAAGAAGGCAAATTAACTTAAATATGTTAAACTAATGATTTGAAGCAACTCAATATCGATTGCTAAATGTGTATATACACGATAATCGACTTTATACCTTAATATAAGATTGTGGAATTCTTCCATATGCACTACCGTTATGGCTTTATGTCCACTTCAGTAAGATGAAGAAGGCAAATTAACTTAAATATGTTAAACTAATGATTTGAAGCAACTCAATATCGATTGCTAAATGTGTATATACACGAAAATCGACTTTATACCTTAATATAAGATTGTGGAATTCTTCCAAATGCACTGCCGTTATGGCTTTATGTCCACATTTCAGTGAGATGAAGAAGGCAAATTAACTTAAATAGGTTATACTAATGATTTAAAGCAACTCAATATCGATTTGCTAAATGTGTATATACAAGAAAATCGACTTTATACCTAAATTTAAGATTGTGGAATTCTTCCAAATGCACTGCCGTTATGGCTTTATGTCAACTTCAGTAAGATGAAGAAGGCAAATTAACTTAAATATGTTAAACTAATGATTTGAAGCAACTCAATATCGATTGCTAAATGTGTATATACACGAAAATCGACTTTATACCTTAATATAGGATTGTGGAATTCTTCCAAATGCACTGCCGTTATGGCTTTATGTCCACTTCAGTAAGATGAAGAAGGCAAATTAACTTAAATATGTTAAACTAATGATTTGAAGCAACTCAATATCGATTGCTAAATGTGTCTATACACGAAAATCGACTTTATACCTTAATATAAGATTGTGGAATTCTTCCAAATGCACTGCCGTTATGGCTTTATGTCAACTTCAGTAAGATGAAGAAGGCAAATTAACTTAAATATGTTAAACTAATGATTTGAAGCAACTCAATATCGATTGCTAAATGTGTATATACACGAAAATCGACTTTATACCTTAATATAAGATTGTGGAATTCTTCCAAATGCACTGCCGTTATGGCTTTATGTCCACTTCAGTAAGATGAAGAAGGTTAATTAACTTAAATATGTTAAACTAATGATTTGAAGCAACCCAATATCGATTGCTAAATGTGAATATACAAGAAACTCGACTTTATACCTTAATATAAGATTGTGGAATTCTTCCAAATGCACTGCCGTTATGGCTTTATGTCCACTTCAGTAAGATGAAGAAGGTAAATTAACTTAAATATGTTAAACTAATGATTCGGAGCAACTCAATATCGATTGCTAAATGTGTATATACAAGAAAATCGACTTTATACCTTAATATAAGATTGTGGAATTCTTCCAAATGCACTGCCGTTATGGCTTTATGTCAACTTCAGTAAGATGAAGAAGGCAAATTAACTTAAATATGTTAAACTAATGATTTGAAGCAACTCAATATCGATTGCTAAATGTGAATATACAAGAAAATCGACTTTATACCTTAATATAAGATTGTGGAATTCTTCCAAATGCACTGCCGTTATGGCTTTATGTCCACTTCAGTAAGATGAAGAAGGCAAATTAACTTAAATATGTTAAACTAATGATTTGAAGCAACTCAATATCGATTGCTAAATGTGAATATACAAGAAAATCGACTTTATACCTTAATATAAGATTGTGGAATCCTTCCAAATGCACTGCCGTTATGGCTTTATGTCCACTTCAGTAAGATGAAGAAGGCAAATTAACTTAAATATGTTAAACTAATGATTTAAAGCAACTCAATATCGATTGCTAAATGTGTCTATACACGAAAATCGACTTTATACCTTAATATAAGATTGTGGAATTCTTCCAAATGCACTGCCGTTATGGCTTTATGTCCACTTCAGTAAGATGAAGAAGGCAAATAAACTTAAATATGTTAAACTAATGATTCGAAGCAACTCAATATCGATTGCAAAATGTGAATATACTAGAAAATCGACTTTATACCTTAATATAAGATTGTGGAATTCTTCCAAATGCACTACCGTTATGGCTTTATGTCCACTTCAGTAAGATGAAGAAGGCAAATTATCTTAAATATGTTAAACTAATGATTTAAAGCAACTCAATATCGATTGCCAAATGTGACTATACACGAAAATCGACTTTATACCTTAATATAAGATTGTGGAATTCTTCCAAATGCACTGCCGTTATGGCTTTATGTCAACTTCAGTAAGATGAAGAAGGTAAATTAACTTAAATATGTTAAATTAATGATTTGAAGCAACTCAATATCGATTGCTAAATGTGTATATACACGAAAATCGACTTTATAACTTAATATAAGATTGTGGAATTCTTCCAAATGCACTGCCGTTATGGCTTTATGTCCATTTCAGTGAGATGAAGAAGGCAAATTAACTTAAATATGTTAAACTAATGATTTAAAGCAACTCAATATCGATTGCTAAATGTGTATATACACGAAAATCGACTTTATACCTTAATATAAGATTGTGGAATTCTTCCAAATGCACTGCCGTTATGGCTTTATGTCCACTTCAGTAAGATGAAGAAGGCAAATTAACTTAAATATGTTAAACTAATGATTTGAAGCAACTCAATATCGATTGCTAAATGTGTATATACAGAAAATCGAACTTTATACCTTAATATAAGAATGTGGAATTCTTCCAAATGCATTGCCGTTATGGCTTTATGTCCACTTCAGTAAGATGAAGAAGGCAAATTAACTTAAATATGTTAAACTAATGATTTGAAGCAACTCAATATCGATTGCTAAATGTGAATATACACGAAAATCGACTTTATACCTTAATATAGGATTGTGGAATTCTTTCAAATGCACTGCCGTTTTGATTTTATGTCTACTTCAGTAAGATGAAGAAGGCAAATTATCTTAAATATGTTAAACTAATGATTTGAAGCAACTCAATATCGATTGCCAAATGTGTATATACACGAAAATCGACTTTATACCTTAATATAAGATTGTGGAATTCTTCCAAATGCACTGCCGTTATGGCTTTATGTCCACTTCAGTAAGATGAAGAAGGTAAATTAACTTAAATATGTTAAACTAATGATTTGAAGCAACTCAATATCGATTGCTAAATGTGTATATACACGAAAATCGACTTTATACCTTAATATAAGATTGTGGAATTCTTCCAAATGCACTGCCGTTATGGCTTTATGTCCACTTCAATAAGATGAAGAAGGTAAATTAACTTAAATATGTTAAACTAATGATTTAAAGCAACTCAATATCGATTGCTAAATGTGAATATACAAGAAAATCGAATTTATACCTTAATATAGGATTGTGGAATTCTTCCCAATACACTACCGTTATGGCTTTATGTCCACTTCAGTAAGATGAAGAAGGTAAGTTAACTTAAATATGTTAAACTAATGATTTGACGCAACTCAATATCGATTGCTAATTGTAAATATACAAGAAAATCGACTTTATTCCTTAATAGCGGATTGTGAAAATCTTCCAAATGCACTGCCGTTATGGCTCTATATCCACTTCAGTAAGATGAAGAAGGCAAATTAACTTAAATATGTTAAACTAATGATTTGAAGCAACTCAATATCGATTGCTAAATGTGTATATACACGAAAATCGACTTTATACCTTAATATAGGATTGTGGAATTCTTCCAAATGCACTGCCGTTATGGCTTTATGTCCACTTCAGTAAGATGAAGAAGGCAAATTAACTTAAATATGTAAACTAATGATTTGAAGCAACTCAATATCGATTGCTAAATGTGAATATTCCCGAAATTCGACTTTATACCTTAATATAAGATTGTGGAATTCTTCCAAATGCACTGCCGTTATGGCTTTATGTCCACTTCAGTGAGATGAAGAAGGCAAATTATCTTAAATATGTTAAACTAATGATTTGAAGCAACTCAATATCGATTGCCAAATGTGAATATACAAGAAAATCGACTTTATACCTTAATATAAGATTGTGGAATTCTTCCAAATGCACTGCCGTTATGGCTTTATGTCCACTTCAGTAAGATGAAGAAGGCAAATTAACTTAAATATGTTAAACTAATGATTTGAAGCAACTCAATATCGATTGCTAAATGTGTATATACAAGAAAATCGATTTTATACCTTAATATAAGATTGTGGAATTCTTTCAAATGCACTGCCGTTGTGGCTTTATGTCAACTTCAGTAAGATGAAGAAGGCAAATTAACTTAAATATGTTAAGTTAATGATTTGAAGCAACTCAATATCGATTGCTAAATGTATATATACACGAAAATCGACTTTATACCTTAATATAAAATTGTGGACTTCTTCCAAATGCACTGCCGTTATGGCTTTATGTCCACTTCAATAAGATGAAGAAGGTTAATTAACTTAAATTTGTTAAACTAATGATTTAAAGCAACTCAATATCGATTGCTAAATGTGAATATACAAGAAAATCGACTTTATACCTTAATATAGGATTGTGGAATTCTTCCAAATGCACTGCCGTTATGGCTTTATGTCAACTTCAGTAAGATGAAGAATGCTAATTAACTTTAATAAGTCAAGTAAATGATTTAAAGCAACTCAATATCGATTGCTAAATGTGAATATACAAGAAAATCGACTTTATACCTTAATATAAGATTGTGGAATTCTTCCAAATGCACTGCCGTTATGGCTCTATGTCAACTTCAGTAAGATGAAGAAGGCAAATTAACTTAAATATGTTACACTAATGAATTAAAGCAACTCAATATCAATTGCTAAATGTGTATATACAAGAAAATCGACTTTATGCCTTAAAATAGGATTGTGGAATTCTTCCAAATGCACTGCCGTTATGGCTTTATGTCCACTTCAGTAAGATGAAGAAGGTAAGTGAACTTAAATATGTTAAACTAATGATTTGACGCAACTCAATATCGATTGCTAATTGTGAATATACAAGAAAATCGACTTTATGCCTTAATATAGGATTGTGGAATTCTTCCAAATGCACTGCCGTTATGATTTTATGTCCACTTCAGTTAGATGAAGAAGTTAAATTAACTTAAATATGTTACACTAATGAATTAAAGCAACTCAATATCGATTGCTAAATGTGAATATACAAGAAAATCGACTTTATGCCTTAATATAAGATTGTGGAATTCTTCCAAATGCACTGCCGTTATGGCTTTATGTCCACTTCAGTAAGATGAAGAAGGTAAGTTAGTTAAATATTTTCATCTAATGATTTGACGCAACTCAATATCGATTGCTAATTGTGAATATACAAGAAAATCGACTTTATACCTTAATATAGGATTGTGAAAATCTTCCAAATGCACTGCCGTTATGGCTCTATGTCCACTTCAGTAAGATGAGGAAGGCAAATAAACTTAAATATGTTAAACTAATGATTTGAAGCATCTCAATATCGATTGCTAAATGTGTATATACACGAAAATCGACTTTATAACTTAATATAAGATTGTGGAATTCTTCCAAAGCACTGCCGTTATGGCTTTTTGTCCACTTCAGTAAGATGAAGAAGTTAATTAACTTAAATATGCATCTTATCGACTATATGATATATAGGAATCGACTTTATAGCTCAATATCGACTGCCTTTTGGCTCTCAAATGATGAAGAATATAAACAAGACAAATCGATTGCCAAATTTATACAAGAAAATCGACTTTACATCTTAATATAAGATTGTGGAACTATTCCAAATGCACTGCCGTTATGGCTTCATGTCAACTTCAGTAAGATGAAGAAGGTAAGTGAACTTAAATATGTTATACTAATGATTTGAAGCAACTCAATATCGACTTCTTAATGTAAATATACAAGAAAGTTGACTTTATACCTTAACATAGGATTGTAAAATTTTTCCAAATGCACTGCCGTTATGGCTTTATGTCCACTTCAGTAAGATGAAGAAGGCAAATTAACTTAAATATGTAAAACTAATGATTTGAAGCAACTCAATATCGATTGCTAAATGTGAATATACAAGAAAATCGACTTTATTTCTTAATATAGGATTGTGAAAATCTTCCAAATGCACTGCCGTTATGGCTTTATGTCAACTTCAGTAAGATGAAGAAGGCAAATTAACTTAAATATGTAAAACTAATGATTTGAAGCAACTCTATATCGATTGCTATATGTGAATATACAGGAAAATCGACTTTATACCTTAATATAAGATTGTGAAATTCTTCCAAAGGCACTGCCGTTATGGCTTTATGTCAACTTCAGTAAGATGAAGAATGCTAATTAACTTAAATAAGTCAAGTAAATGATTTAAAGCAACTCAATATCGATTGCTAAATGTGAATATACAAGAAAATCGACTTTATACCATAATATGAGATTGTGGAATTCTTCCAAATGCACTGCCGTTATGGCTCTATGTCCACTTTAGTAAGATGAAGAATGTTAATTAACTTAAATAAGTCAAGTAAATGATTTAAAGCAACTCAATATCGGATGCTAAATGTGAATATACAAGAAAATTGACCTTAAACCATAATATAGGAGTGTGGAACTATTCCAAATGCACTGCCGTTATGGCTGTATAACCACTTCAGTACGATGAAGAAGGTAAGTGAACTTAAAAATGTTAAACTAATGATTTGAAGCAACTCAATATCGATTGCCAAATGGGAATATACAAGAAAGTCGGCTTTATACCTTAATATAAGATGGTGGAATTCTCCCAAATGCACTGCCGTTATGGCTTTATGTCAACTTCAGTAAGATGAAGAATGTTAATTAACTTAAATAAGTGAAGTAAATAATTTAAAGCAACTCAATATCGATTGCCAAATGGGAATATACAAGAAAGTCGGCTTTATACCTTAATATAAGATTGTGGAACTCTTCCAAATGCACTGCCGTTATGGCTTTATGTCAACTTCAGTAAGATGAAGAATGTTAATTAACTTAAATAAGTGAAGTAAATGATTTAAAGCAACACAATATCGATTGCCAAATGATTTGAAGCAACTCAATATCGATTGCTAAATGCGAATATACAAGAAAATCGACTTTATACCTTAATATAGGATTGTGGAATTCTTCTAAATGCACTGCCGTTATGGCTTTATGTCAACTTCCGTACGATGAAGAAGGCAAATTAACTTAAATATGTTAAACTAATGATTTGAAGCAACTCAATATCGATTGCTAAATGTGTATATACAAGAAAATCGACTTTATACCTTAATATAAGATTGTGGAATTCTTCCAAATGCACTGCCGTTATGGCTTTATGTCCACTTCAGTAAGATGAAGAAGGCAAGAGAACTTAAATATGTTAAATTAATGATTTGAAGCAACTCAATATCGATTGCCAAATGTGAATATACAAGAAAATCGACTTTATACCTTAATATAAGATTGTGGAATTCTTCCAAATGCACTGCCGTTTTGGCTTTATGTCCACTTCAGTAAGATGAAGAAGGCAAATTAAATTAAATATGTTAAGTTAATGATTTGAAGCAACTCAATATCGATTGCTAAATGTGAATATACAAGAAAATCGACTTTATACCTTAATATAAGATTGTGGAATTCTTCCAAATGCACTGCCGTTATGGCTTTATGTCACTTCAGTAAGATGAAGAAGGTAATTAACTTAAATATGTTAAACTAATGATTTGAAGCAACTCAATATCGATTGCTAAATGTGTATATACAAGAAAATCGACTTTATACCTTAATATAAGATTGTGGAATTCTTCCAAATGCACTGCCGTTATGGCTTTATGTCAAATTCAGCACGAGGGCGAAGGTTAATTAACTTAAATGTGTAAAGCTAATGTTCAGAAGCTGCACAAAATCGATCGCTAGATGTGTGTATACAAGAAAATCAAATTTATACCTTAATATAAGATTGTGGAATTCTTCCAAATGCACTGCCGTTATGGCTTTATGTCCACTTCAGTAAGATGAAGAAGTTAATTTACTTAAATATGTTAAAGTTAATGATTTAAAGCAACTCAATATCGATTGCTAAATGTGAATATTCACGAAAATCGACTTTATACCTTAATATAAGATTGTGGAATTCTTCCAAATGCACTGCCGTTATGGCTTTATGTCAACTTCAGTAAGATGAAGAAGGCAAATTAACTTAAATATGTAAAGCTAATGATTCGAAGCAACTCAATATCGATTGCTAAATGTGAATATACAAGAAAATCGACTTTATACCTTAATATAGGATTGTGAAATCTTCCAAATGCACTGCCGTTATGGTTTTATGTCCACTTTAGTAAGATGAAGAAGGCAAATAAACTTAAATATGTTAAGTTAATGATTTGAAGCAACTCAATATCGATTGCTAAATGTGTATATACACGAAAATCGACTTTATACCTTAATATAGGATTGTGGAATTCTTCCAAATGCACTGCCGTTATGGCTTTATGTCCACTTCAGTAAGATAAGGAAGGCAAATTAACTTAAATATGTTAAAGTAATGATTTGAAGCATCTCAATATCGATTGCTAAATGTGTATATACACGAAAATCGACTTTATACCTTAATATAAGATTGTGGAATTCTTCCAAATGCACTGCCGTTATGGCTTTATGTCCACTTCAGTAAGATGAAGAAGGTAAGTGAACTTAAATATGTTAAACTAATGATTCGAAGCAACTCAATATCGATTGCTAAATGTGTATATACAAGAAAACCGACTTTATAATTTAATATAAGATTGTGGAATTCTTCCAAATGCACTGCCGTTATGGCTTTATGTCCACTTCAGTGAGATGAAGAAGGCAAATTAACTTAAATATGTTAAACTAATGATTTGAAGCAACTCAATATCGATTGCTAAATGTGAATATACACGAAAATCGACTTTATACCTTAATATAGGATTGTGGAATTCTTCCAAATACACTGCCGTTATGGCTTTATGTCCACTTCAGTAAGATGAAGAAGGTTAATTAACTTAAATATGTTGAACTAATGATTTGACGCAACTCAATATCGATTGCTAAATGTGAATATTCAAGAAAATCGACTTTATACCTTAATAAGATTGTGGAAGTATTACAAATGCACTGCCGTTATGGCTTTATGTCCACTTCAGTAAGATGAAGAAGGTTAATTAACTTAAATATGTTAAACTAATGATTTGAAGCCGCCCAATATCGATTGCTAATTGTAAATATACAAAAAAATCGACTTTATACCTTAATATAGGATTGTGGAATTCTTCCAAATGCACTGCCGTTATGGCTTTATGTCCATTTCAGTAAGATGAAGAAGGTTAAATAACTTAAATATGTTAAACTAATGATTTGAAGCAACTCAATGTCGATTGCTAAATGTGAATATACATGAAAATCGTCTTTATACCTTAATATAAGATTGTGGAATTTTTCCAAATGCACTGCCACTATGGTTTTAGTTCAACTTCAGTAAGATAAAGAATGTAATTAACTTAAATAAGTGAAGCTAATGATTTGAAGCAACTCAATATCGATTGCTAAATGTGAATATACACGAAAATCGACTTTATACCTTAATATAGGATTGTGAAATTCTTCCAAATGCACTGCCGTTATGGCTCTATGTCCACTTCAGTAAGATGAAGAAAGCAAATTAACTTAAATATGTTAATTAACTTAAATAAGTGTTAATTCTTCCAAATGATTTAAGCAACTCAGTGAATAGGCGATTCTTAAATGTAAACTAATGATACTCAATATCGATTGCCAAATGTGTCTATACACGAAAATCGACTTTATACCATAATATAAGATTCTGGAATTCTTGCAAATGCACTGCCGTTATGGCGTTATGTCCACTTCAGTAAGATGAAGAAGGCAAATTAACTTAAATATGTAAAACTAATGATTTGAAGCAACTCAATATCGATTGCTAAATGTGTATATACAAGAAAATCGATTTTATACCTTAATATAAGGATTGAGGCGTTCTTCCAAATGCACTGCCGTTAGGGCTTTATGTCAACTTCAGTTAGATGAAGAAGGTTAATTAACTTAAAGATGTTAAACTAGTGGTTTGAGGCAACTCAATGTCGATTGCTAAATGTATATATACAAGAAAATCGACTTTATCCTTAAATATAAGTTTGTGGAATTCTTCCAAATGCACTGCCGTTATGGCTTTATATCCACTTCAGTAAGATGAAGAATGTTAATTAACTTAAATATGTTAAACTAATGATTTGAAGCAACTCAATATCGATTGCTAAATGTGAATATACAAGAAAATCGACTTTATACCTTAATATAGGATTGTGGAATTCTTCCAAATGCAATGCCGTTATGGCTTTATGTCCACTTCAGTAAGATGAAGAATGTTAATTAACTTAAATAAGTGAAGTAAATGATTTGAAGCAACTCAATATCGATTGCTAAATGTGAATATACAAGAAAATCGACTTTATACCTTAATATAAGATTGTGGAATTCTTCCAAATGCACTGCCGTTATGGCTTTATGTCAACTTCAGTAAGATGAAGAATGTTAATTAACTTAAATAAGTGAAGTAAATGATTTAAAGCAACTCAATATCGATTGCTAAATGTGAATATACAAAAAAATCGACTTTATACCTTAATATAGGATTGTGGAATTCTTTCCAAATGCACTGCCGTTATGGCTTTATGTCCACTTCAGTAAGATGAAGAAGGTAAATTAACTTAAATATGTTAAACTAATGATTTGAAGCAACTCAATATCGATTGCTAAATGTGAATATACAGGAAAATCGACTTTATACCTTAATAGAGGATTGTGGAATTCTTCCAAATGCACTGCCGTTATGGCTTTATGTCAACTTCAGTAAAATGAAGAATGTAAATTAACTTAAATAATTAAAGTAAATGATTTGAAGCAACTCAATATCGATTGCTAAATGTGAATATACAAGAAAATCGACTTTATACCTAAATATAGGATTGTGGAATTCTTCCAAATGCACTGCCGTTATGGCTTTATGTCTACTTCAGTAAGATGAAGAATGTAAGTGAACTTAAATATGTTAAACTAATGATTCGAAGCAACTCAATATCGATTGCTAAATGTGAATATACAAGAAAATCTACTTTATACCTTAATATTGGATTGTGGAATTCTTCCAAACGCACTGCCGTTATGGCTTTATGTCCACTTCAGTAAGATGAAGAAGGTAAGTGTTAAACTAATGATTTGAAGCAACACAATATCGATTGCCAAATGTGAATATACAAGAAAATCGACTTTATACCTATATATAAGAAGGTGAAATTCTTCCAAATGCACTGCCGTTATGGCTTTATGTCCTCTTCAGTAAGATGAGAAGGTAAGCGAACTTAAATATGTTAAACTAATGACTTGACAGCAACTCAATATCGATTGCTAAATGTGTATATATAAGATTGTGGAATTCTTCCAAATGCACTGCCGTTTTGGATTTATGTCCACTTCAGTAAGATGAAGAAGGTTAGTTAACTTAAATATGTGAAGTAAATAATTTAAAGCAACTCAATGTCGATTGCTAAATGTGTATATACAAGAAAATCGACTTTATACCTTAATATAAGATGTGGAATTCTTCCAAATGCACTGGCGTTGTGGCTTTATGTAAGCTTCAGTAAGATGAAGAATGTTAATTAACTTAAATAAGTGAAGCAAATGATTTGCAGCAACTCAATATCGATTGCTAAATGTGTATATACAAGAAAATCGACTTTATACCTTAATATAGGATTGTGGAATTCTTCCAAATGCACTGCCGTTATGGCGTTATGTCCACTTCAGTAAGATGAAGAAGGTAAGAGAACTTAAATATAATAAACTAATGATTTGAAGCAACTCAGTATCGATTGCTAATTGTGAATATACAACTAAAATCGGTTTTATACCTTAATATATAAGATCTTCCAAATGCAATTCTTCCAAATGCACTGCAGTAAGATGAAGAATGTTAATGAACTTAAATAAGTGAAGTAAATGATTTGAAGAAACTCAATATCGATTGCTAAGTGTGAATATACAAGAAAATCGACTTTATACCTTAATATAAGATTGTGGAATTCTTCCAAATGCACTGCCGTTATGGCTTTATGTCAACTTCAGTAAGATGAAAAGGCGAACTTAAATATGTTAAACTAATGATTTGAAGCAACTCAATATCGATTGTCAAATGTGAATATACACGAAAATCGACTTTATACCTTAATATAAGATTGTGGAACTATCACAAATGCACTGGCGTTGTGGCTTTATGTAAGCTTCAGTAAGATGAAGAATGTTAATTAACTTAAATAAGTGAAGCAAATGATTTGCAGCAACTCAATATCGATTGCTAAATGTGAATATACAAAAAAATCGACTTTATACCTTAATATAGGATTGTGGAATTCTTCCAAATGCACTGCCGTTATGGCTTTATATCCACTTCAGTAAGATGAAGAATGTAAGCGAACTTAAATATGTTAAACTAATGATTTGAAGCAACTCAATATCGATTGCTAAATGGGAATATACAAGAGAATCGTTTTTATACCTTAATATAGGATTGTGGAATTCTTCTAAATACATTGCCGTTATGGCTCTATGTCAACTTCAGTAAGATGAAGAAGGTTAATTATTTTAAATATTTGATGTTAATGATTTGAAGCAACTCAGTATCGCTTGCTAAATACAAGAAAATCGACTTTTGACCTGAATATGAGATTATCGAATTCTCCCAAATGCACTGCCGTTATGACTTTATGTCAACTTCAGTAAGATGAAGAAGGTAAATGAACTTAAATATGTTTAACTAATGATTTGAAGCAACTCAATATCGATTGCTAAATGTGAATATACACGAAAATCGACTTTATACCTTAATATAAGATTGTGGAATTCTTCCAAATGCACTGCCGTTATGGCTTTATGTCCACTTCAGTAAGATGAAGAATTGTTAATTAACTTAAATAAGTGAAGTAAATGATTTAAAGCAACTCAATATCGATTGCTAAATGTGAATATACAAGAAAATCGACTTTATACCATAATATAGGATTGTGGAATTCTTCCAAATGCACTGCCGTTTTGGCTTTATGTCCACTTTAGTAAGATGAAGAAGGTAAATTTACTTAAATATGTTAAACTAATGATTTGAAGCAACTCAATCTCGATTGCTAAATGTGAATATACACGAAAATCGACTTTATATCTTAATATAGGATTGTGGAACTATCACAAATGCACTGCCGTTGTGGCTTTATGTAAGCTTCAGTAAGATGAAGAAGGTAAATTAACTTAAAGATGTTAAACTAATGATTTAAAGAAACTCAATATCGACTTAAATGTGAATATACAAGAAAATCGATTTAATACCTTAATATCGATGCAATGATTTGAATATACCAGAACAGTCGTCTTTAAACCTTAATATCAGATTGTGGAATTCTTCCAAATGCACTGCCGTTATGGCTTTATGTCACTTCAGTAAGATGAAGAAGGTAAATTAACTTAAATATGTTAACTAATGATTTGAAGCAACTCAACAGTCGATAATCAAATGTGTATATATAACGAAAATCGACTTTATGCACTTAATATAAGATATGTGGTCTTAAGTGCACTGCCGAGGCTATTTTTCAGTGAGGATAAGCACTGCCACCCGGCTTTATGTAACTAATATAAGATATATAGACTGTATATAAAAACGAATGACTTTATAAAATATGCATTCAAGAAAGCGGACTACCGGGGATTGAATTACTTCTTTTGATTAAATGGATTGAATATAAATTAAAAAATCACTGGATGACAAGGTAAATGGCTAAGACGTGGAATTCTTCCAAATGATGGTTATGCTTTTGTTCCTGTAAGATGAAGAAGGCAACTAATGCTAACTTAAATAATAAAGAAAAAGGATGCGCATACAACTACATAAAGATTAAAAATGTGTATACGCCTACACGAAAATCGTCTTTCGTCGTTTTGCGATCCGGAATGCAAAAGAATCGGCAAAGGGTGTTACACTGCCGCTTTATACACGTCCAGGATGGAAGGCAAATTTGTGCTTAAATAGACAAAGTCAGATTTGAAGCAAATTATCGATTGCTAAAGGAATATACAAGAAAAATCGACTTCTTCCAAATATATAAACAATATTATCCGCCGTGTCAGTAAGATGAAGTGTAAAGCTTTAAATAGTGAACTAAAATGATTTGAAGCAATCTTTTTGTGTCGTTGCTAAATGTGTATATACAAGAAAATCGACTTTATAACTTAATATAAGATTGTGGAATTCTTCCAAATGCACTGCCGTTATGGCTTTATGTCAACTTCAGTAAGATGAAGAATGTTAAATTAACTTAAATAAGGGAGCCTAATGATTGGAAAGCAACTCAATATGAAGAATTGCTAATGTGAATATACAAGAAAATCTTTTTAAATCACTGGAGATGGGTATTTTTCCGACGCCGTGAAACGCTCGTATATTTGTCACTGCCGTGAAGCAAATGATTTACAACTCAAAGGCTAAGGGTCGAAAAGACTTTATCTTAATTAGGTGTCCAACTTCAGTAAGATAAACAAGGCAATGGCTTTGTTTAAATAGTTTTACCGTAATGGTGAGCAACTCTTTGCTAAATGTGCCTTCAATATACACGAAAATCGACTTTCGACCTTAATATAAGCAACATTCTTCCAAATGCAGGTCTACGACTACAAACCTTTACCTGTATGTCGACCACGTACTGAGAGCGTTGGACAAGGGTGAAACAGTTCAACTTATCTACACGGACTTAGCAAAGCCTTTGACAGCAATCATGATTCTTAATAGAAAAGATGGATCGGTACGGAGTGGCAGGAAACGTATTGAGTTGGTTCAACTTCGTACTTGACTGGGAGATCTAATGCAGGTGCGAGTCAATGGCTATGTGTCGTCCGTGTTTAAAGTGTCGTCCGGGGTTCCACAGGGTTCCCATCGAGTGCTGTTTAGCATATTTGTAAACGACATTGGGAATTCTTAAAAATGTCGTCGATTTTATCTATGTCCACTTATAAGCTGATGAGCTCAAGATCTTCAGAAAGATAAGCACTGAGGATGATGTTAGCAATATCGACAGCAAACCTCGTAGTACTTGATAGTGGAAAACGAAAATAAAAATGCACTGGCGTTGTGGCTTTATGTAAGCTTCAGTAAGATGAAGAATGTTAATTAACTTAAATAAGTGAAGCAAATGATTTGCAGCAACTCAATATCGATTGCTAAATGTGAATATACAAAAAAATCGACTTTATACCTTAATATAGGATTGTGGAATTCTTCCAAATGCACTGCCGTTATGGCTTTATGTCCACTTCAGTAAGATGAAGAAGGTAAGTGAACTTAAATATGTTTAACTAATGATTTGAAGCAACTCAATGTCGATTGCTAAATGGGAATATACAAGAAAATCGTTTTTATACCTTAATATAAGATTCGTGGAATTCTTCCAAATGCACTGCCGTTATGGCTTTATGTCACACTTAACAGTAAGATTTGAAGAATATGTGAATATACACGAAAATCGACTTTATACCTTAATATAAGATTGTGGAATTCTTCCAAATGCACTGCCGTTATGGCTTTATGTCCACTTTAGTAAGATGAAGAATGTTAATTAACTTAAATGAAGTAAATGATTTAACGCAACTCAATATCGATTGCTAAATGTGAATATACAAGAAAATCGAAAATCGACTTTATACCTTAATATAAGATTGTGGAATTCTTCCAAATGCAATACCGTTATGGCTTTATGTCAACTTCAGTAAGATGAAGAATGTTAATTAACTTAAATAAGTGAGTAAATGATTTGAAGCAACTCAATATCGATTGCTAAATGTGAATATACACGAAAATCGACTTTATACCTTAATATAAGATTGTGGAATTCTTCCAAATGCACTGCCGTTATGGCTTTATGTCCACTTCAGTAAGATGAAGAAGGTAAATGAACTTAAATATGTTAAACTAATGATTTGAAGTAACTCAATATCGGTGGCTAAATGTGAATATACAAGAGAATCGACCCTATACCTTAATATAAGATTGTGGAATTCTTCCAAATGCACTGCCGTTTTGGCTTTATGTCCACTTCAGTAAGATGAAGAAGGTAAGTTAACTTAAATATGTTAAGCAAATGATTTGAAGCAACTCAATTACGATTGCTAAATGTGAATATACAAGAAAATCGACTTTATACCTTAATATAGGATTGTGGAATTCTTCCAAATGCACTGCCGTTGGCTTTATGTCCACTTCAGTAAGATGAAGAATTGTTAATTAACTTAAATATGTTGAATTAATGATTTGAAGCAACTCAATATCGATTGCTAAATGTGAATATACACGAAAATCGACTTTATACCTTAATATAAGATTGTGGAACTATCACAAATGCACTGGCGTTGTGGCTTTATGTAAGCTTCAGTAAGATGAAGAATGTTAATTAACTTAAATAAGTGAAGCAAATGATTTGAAGCAACTCAATATCGATTGCTAAATGTGAATATACAAAAAATCGACTTTATACCTTAATATAGGATTGTGGAATTCTTCCAAATGCACTGCCGTTATGGCGTTATGTCCACTTCAGTAAGATGAAGAAGGTAAGTTAACTTAAATATGTTTAACTAATGATTTGAAGCAACTCAATATCGATTGCTAAATGTGTACATACACGAAAATCGACTTTATACCTTAATATAAAATTCTGGAATTCTTTCAAATGCACTGCCGTTGTGGCTTTATGTCAACTTCAGTAAGATGAAGAATGCAAATTAACATAAATATGTTAAGTTAATGATTTGAAGCAACTCAATATCGATTGCTAAATGTGAATATACAAGAAAATCGACTTTATACCTTAATAGCGGATTGTGGAAATCTTCCAAATGCACTGCCGTTATGGCTTTATATCCACTTCAGTAAGATGAAGAATGTAAGTGAACTTAAATATGTTAAACTAATGATTTGAAGCAACTCAATATCGATTGCTAAATGTGAATATACAAGAAAATCGACTTTATACCTAAATATAAGATCGTGGAATTCTTCCAATTGCACTGCCGTTATGGCTTTATGTTCACTTGAGTAAGATGAAGAAGGTAAGTGAACTTAAATATGTTAAACTAATGATTTGAAGCAACTCAATATCGATTGCTAAATGTGAATATACAAGAAAATCGACTTTATACCTAAATATAAGATCGTGGAATTCTTCCAATTGCACTGCCGTTATGGCTTTATGTTCACTTGAGTAAGATGAAGAAGGTAAGTGAACTTAAAATATGTTAAACTAATGATTTGAAGCAACTCAATATCGATTGCTAAATGTGAATATACAAGAAAATTTACTTTATGCCTTAATATAA
>NW_026090043.1:0-23896 GCF_024586455.1 Bactrocera neohumeralis | reverse complement strand
CATCCATCCCACAACACAACATCCATCCCACAACGCAACATTCATCCTGCAACACGACATTTATCATACAACACAACATTCATCATACACAACATACAGCATCACACCACGCAACCCCACGCACCAAACACCACCATACCACAACATACATCTTTTTCACCACTCAGCCGATAAAAAAGGATTTGTTAGATCGGGGTGGACACGATTCGATTTCAACGCCCGTAAGGTATAGCAACGTCTCGCCGGTTTGCAAAAGGTTGATGCTTTAATTTCGTGTGTGATCCGAACTGAAAGAAAACTCTTTCTATCGTGCGTGTGGGTGTGCACTAGCAGCAGTGTAAATCCTTATATATATATATAAATATTTGAATTGTGAACAAAATATGAAATTATAACCATTTGAATTGTGAACAAAATATGAAAATTATAACCATTTGAATTGTGAATGAAAAATAAAATTATAACCATTTTGCATTGTGAACAAAAAACCAAAAAATTAATTATATCAACAGAAAGAATACAAAATACTGTGAACCTATTTAAAATCTAATCAATTTATTTTGTTGAAAGTCGTGCCCGGATACAAATAAAGTATAATTTGTGGAATTTAACATTTATGTTGCCAAATTATAACTCTTTCATTTAAAGACGAACAAAAGGGATACATCATCACAAGCTAAAAGCGTAAGTATTCCCCACACATAATTAGTGAAACTAAGCGCAGGAACACCAACCATGCCACAGAGGCTGAACGTGACGGAATGTCAGCATTTTTTCGAAATGTAGAAGATTAATATATAGCTTAAGTGAGTTTTAAGTTTGATTCAATAAAGTAGTTACTAAACTAACATCTTTGAGTGCAGTCAGTTTGGAGAATATAGGTAGAAAATATAACTCACGTCTAAAACACTGCAGACGTATTTTCCGTCTGTCACAATATAATCGATCTGATTGGTGGCTTTCCGATCCGGATACAGCCGCACGGGACGAATGCTGCCCGCTAGGTACCTGCTCTTCGTGTATGATTACCTTTCAACTATCACGGGGCATATTCGCAGGACTTGTTCAATTTTAAGCACAGTATCTTGCTCTGTGCTTTGAATGATTTGATACCGTCTGTGAGTTTCTGCTGAGTCGTCTTCCATAAAATATTGCTGTAAAAAGCTGTTCATTAAGTGGTGGCAAAAGTGATTCTATTTTGTGATACTTGTATACTAGGACTTACACTGTGAACATAGAATAAAATCCATTCATGTAGGACTGTGTAAACGGACAATAAGACTGAAATAAAAGTGTAACACTGTGTAGGGAACAGATGTGACAGCAGCGAACGGACTGGAATGACAACGAAACAGTAGGGACGTAGACGAATTAAGGACAGATAAACAGACAGACCGGCAACCACGGACCACAGCAGATCACAGCGGACGTGATCGCTATTTAATCTTTTATATTTTTATCCGGCCATTGCAATTATTTGTTTGTGGTCATATTAGTAATTTAATAAAGTTCATTTGTAATCATTTCATATAAAACGCGGTGTTTTAATCAACAATTTAATCGGCCATCCCACATTCATAGCTACAAATTTTAATCATATTTCACCAGCAATACCTCTTTTTAATAATTGGACAGTACAATTATTGAAAAGTAATAAATGCTTCAAATATGTATTTTATCTGAATCAATTGTTAAGTAAATATGAAAATTTTAAACAACACAATAATCGATTAACATATGTACGTGCTTATCCTTACATTTGAGCATAATGGAGAAGAAAGTTAAGTAATTGTAAACAATACAAATTTCATTATTTTAAGATTATTATATATCTATGTATAATGTGTCCTTTTTACAGATCATACTAAAACGGTGCGCACGTCGAAGGAGCAGATTGAATGCTACTTAAACTTTGCGCGGCTTCACCCCGAAATAAAGCTAAGCAAAAACGACCCATCGCGACCGAAATGGGCGGAACCCTCTGCACAAATAAATGCCCTTAATGGGCCACCCCTGACCCCATCAAATGGAGAGAGGTAATAGGCAAAATTATTAAAAATGTTTTTTTATGTACATACATATATATTAGGTTGTCAAAAAAGTCTTGCGGTATTTTCGCAAGTTGGCGCTGAAAGCGCGTAGTTCTAGTTTTATTCGTCGCATCAGGTCATACTATACCTTTTGGAAAGCTCATTTCCCACACTAACACGTGTTTGATTGATTGTCGTTTCTTTGAAGTCGTTCGTGAATTATAGCGTCGCAAACGTGGAGCAAAATAAAGAGAAAATACGGCAAATTTTACAGTACTACTACGATAAGGGCAAAAATACATATCAAGCCGCCAACAAAATTTGTGCAGTTTATGGACCCGATACAGTTTCCATTTCCACCGCACAACGATGGTTTCAACGTTTTCGTTCTGGTGTAGAGGTGGTCGAAGATGCGCCACGCTCAGGAAGGCCTGTCGTCGAAAATTGCGATAAAATCGCTGAATTGGTCGAAAGAGACCGGCATAGTAGAAGCCGTAGCATCGGTCAAGAGCTGGGCATGAGTCATCAAAAATTCATTTCAATTTCAATAAACAAAAAAAAAAAAATGCAATAAAAATACCGCAAGACTTTTTTGACAACCCATTATTTTTTATTTTACCTTTAAAGTTATGTGTTTAGGATAATAAATGATATAAATAAAGTGTTATGAAGCGAAATTAAATGTTGGTAAAATTTCAATTATTTAAAGTGTTAATTCAACTTGGACGGGCTGCTCTGCCCGGGAAGTAATACTCCTCCCAATGGACTTCAGAGATTGCTCCCACATCTTTCGGAGGTGATCCTTCCGCCAATATTTCGGTTTCATCTATAAAAATACCACGTTTTTGTAATATGTTGTGAAAAATTACACATGTATAAACAAATAATGCAGCTTTTGAGTGTTTATACCGCAATGTACGTTCCTTTGAAATGCAACGAAAGCGTGATTTTAAAACAACAACAGATAAAGAATTTCCAGCCATTATATATTCAATAACCTACTTCAGGCCGTACATACTCGTATATGGCACAAAATTTAAAATTATTACCCATCATATCCAATAAAATATCTATGGTGGTTATTGAAATTACAGGAATATAATTTACCATAAAATGCAGAAATTACTAATTGAAATGTTTGCTCAAGATATAAATTTTAAATTTGTGAAATGCACAAAAAGTGCCTCAGAAATAGAAGAACAAAAGGAATTACATAAGCAAATATCACTTTACCATTCAAAAGAATCTATGCATAGTGGTATAAATGAAACGTATAATTTACTAAAAGATAAAATATATTACCCTAAAATGAACATATTCAACTACTAATAAACAACTGCCAAAAATTCCAACAAGTCAAAAATTCCAACAAGTCAATAAAACCAAAATTTCAATTAACAGAAACCCGTGAAAATAAAAATGAAATAGTGCACATTGATATTTTTCATTTCATTAGATAAACTTACATAACACGGGTCAACACAAAATTTGACTATAACTTTAAGGCTAATAACTTTCCATTTGTAGGTCGTAATTAGACGAAAAAAAATATATGCCATGAAAAAGTTTGCTTTTTTATCTAGGAAACCACTTAATGATATTTTTTAAAATATGTGGTCTTAATTTTTAATTGAAAATGAAATCACTTAAAGAAACATTTTTATTATTTTTATTAAGTTCTACTATCAAAATAACCTACAAAAAAGTAAAAAAATAATTTAAAAGTGCACACTTTTACTTTTTCTTTTATGTTCATAGGTGTTATCTCTTAATAAACCCCAAATATAGTCTCCCATCTCGTTTTCATTGTATTGGCCTTGATAACGTTGTTCGAAGCTCATAATGTCCTGGTGAAAACGTTCTCCTTGCTCTTCTGAATCTAGAAACGACTGCTTTGAAACTGTTCCAACTCGCTTTTTGAATACGATCGAGCAACGTTGGAAATTTTTGATAGGCGAAAATCTGTCTGATTTGCGGACCAACAAAAACCTCAGCTTTAACCTTTGCTTCGGGACACTTCGGGAACATTTTTAAGTATTCAAAAGCTTCTAAGGTTTGATCCAGTTTTTTAACAAATTGTTTCATCAACCCTAAATTAATGTGCAGAGGCGGCATTAACATTCTTTCTGCTTCAATATTTGGCTCAAATTTTACGATTTCTTTTCCGATACAAAGTTCTCTTCTTTCAGGCCACGACCGTTGAGTATAATGCTTAGCATCCGCTCTACTATCCCATAAGCACAAATAACACAAATACTTTGTAAGTATATCCGCTTTGAAGTCCCATAAAAAATCCCACCATTTTGAAATCTCCAATTAGCTGCCAGTTATACTTGCAATACTTTACAGATTCGAGCAAAATTTTGGATTGGAAGAGATGGAAATTTATTTCCGTTATGTAATACTCGTAAAACAGCTTTTAAACTTTTGGTAGAACTATCGATGAATAAACGCCATTCGCTAGGAACACAAAGTATGCCAATTTTTTCGAACAAACCTTTTATGTCATTGCAAAAACAAAGTCCATCTTCTTTTGTGAAAAATGTTGAGAATGTTTCATACCTAGTCCGCTGTTCCGCTATATTAACATCATCAAGCAAATTCCACTGTTTTAAGCAACAATCTAAAAGCTGTGGTTTACTTTTTGGCAAATTTAAATATCTAATTAAATCATTAAAATCTTCTGTAGTGACGAAATGATGTTTTGGTTGTTCTAGTGTCGATAAAATTCCTTATCGGAATTACTTTTATGAGAATTAAGATATGAGCTACTTTTTTGCGATAATTTTATCGGTGGCTCAGGTACAGAGCGTGTCAAATCGTGTGAAACTGGAGCAGAAGAAGATTCAAGAACAGGATATTAGATAGGTTTGGCATTTTTACCTCTACGCCTTTTACTCGGATTCACAATGCAAAACGTTAACGTGATCTTTTGGTTCTCGCCAGATTCTTGGTATTGCAAATTTCGTAAACCTTTTCTTACTTCGATACCAACCTAACATACAGCAATAGAAATGTCTATTATATTTAATTCACCGTTTAATGAAAATTTCTTTACTTTCTATACATCTTTTACAATAACTACAGGCAACATGTGGAGCCCATGTCTTGTCTTGATTCCAAACAGGGCAGTCAAAATATGCTTCGCAGGCTTCACAGAGAACGTGAGATGCATTTAGTTCATATTTTACATCTCGAACTTTAATAAATCGCCGACATATATAACAAAATGCACCAGCATCATATTTACATTTTCGCGACGACATTTCAAGTTATTCTAGACTTGTACAAAACATCTGAAAAAAATGAGTATTATACTATAACTTTTACAAAAGCAACCTTTATACGAAAAAAGGTATTTTTTTTTCGTTTTTGTTCATAATTAATCAGAAAATCATAAAATAAACATTAGGACAAAGAGCGAAAATTTGTTTGTAGAGTCGGGTAATTTGCGGCAGTCTATAAAATAACAGATAGAAACTGGCCCTCAAGGAAAACAATTTTGATTGAACAATTTTCAAAATTCGGTAAACCAAAAAAGGTCGTTATGGATAATGAATTTAAGACAGAACAGCTATTGGCATACCTTCACGATGAAGGAATACAGATTCATCTCACAAAGCCAAATAGCCATACGGGAAATGCGAATGTTGAAAGATTACACTCAACCCTGTTGGAAAAACAGGAATTGAGGACTCTGATCTTTCAACAGAGATGAGAATGCAGGTCGTTGTAGGAAATTACAACGATCGATACCATTCTACCTTCACATTCACAACCCGGAAGGCAAGAGATGAGATGCCTTCCGACGTTTTGAAGATGCGAATGGAAACGTTCAAAAAGAGCAGTATAGGCAAAAGGAACAAAGAAAGGAAAGACTATATAGAAACAAGGGAAGAAGGTCCAATAAAGAACTACAAAACAGTACGGCATAAAGATCAATCGTATTTCCGAATTAATCCACTACAGAACGTTCATACGACGAATATAGACCAATGAAATTTGCAAATATTGAAAACTCAAACGAGAGGGATGAAGATACAATTAAAGGAGTTTAATGGGGATAATACATTAAAAAAAAAATATTATTGCATAATTTTTGTAATACTCCAGTGGGTACGGGTTTTCCAAGAATATACCCATAATCGGTGATGCTTTACGTAAGAGGCGACTAAAACCTATGCTATTGAAAATTTAAATAAACAAATTTCGATAAACAACCAAGTTTTAGTCTCTATCAGTTAGAGTACAATAGAAAATGACAGGAACTCATTGAACCAAGTACAAACACAGAACAGTGAAATAACGAAACATGTTTTCTTTAATGATCAGTTGAACAAATTAAGGTACTTAGAAAAAAAATTAAAGAAATACCAAACAATATAGCAGCAGCAAAATATAACCTTATACACCTAGAAATATTAACAAAAGAGGAAAAAGACTATTTTAATATAGATTTTTATAGGCTAAAACTTGCAAAAGTAGGAGTTTTGACTTACAAAAATGAGTCAATCATTATTGCAATACAGGTACCAAGAATAAAGTTAATCACACCAATGCCAAACAGAAATAACATAAAAATGTATCAAATAGATGAGGAAATAATAACGTTAGAATCTAAACATTATCAATACAAATAGAAAAAGAAAATTAAAATTAAGTGAAAATTGTATTTTTAATGATAATTGTATATTTAAATATAATAACAAAACTTATAAGCAAGAGTTGTCTGATGATACTCTACTAGTTAAAAATGCACATAACAATGAAATTATCCAAAACTGCGATAGAAGAAAATTTATACTTCAAAAACAGTATATAATAAATTTTTGTAATTATAAAATCGAAATAAAAAATAGATCGTATGAAAATTGTAAAAAAGATTTTTTTGAAAAATACATATATCCTGTACAAGTATTAAATCAATCATATGTATGAAGCGAAAGTAAACTTTGAAAAAATTGTATTAAACCATATTGAAAACTTAAATCAAATTAAAGAATTAAAATATCACAAAAAGTTTTCATATGGAATAAATGTTATATTAATGTATTTTAGTAGTAATTATAATAATATCGATTGTATTGTTCGTTATATGGATAAAAAGAAATAATGTCAAAATTACAATTTTAATTATTCAGGAGAATTTTAAAGGTAACGAAGGGGGAGTTATGTATGACTACCCTAGGAATTGTACTTTAATACCAACCATGCCACAGAGGCTGAACGTGACGGAATGTCAGCATTTTTTCGAAATGTATAAGATTAATATATAGCTTAAGTGAGTTTTAAGTTTGATTCAATAAAGTAGTTACTAAACTAACATCTTTGAGTGCAGTCAGTTTGGAGAATATAGGTAGAAAATATAACTCACGTCTAAAACACTGCAGACGTATTTTCCGTCTGTCACAATATAATCGATCTGATTGGTGGCTTTCCGATCCGGATACAGCCGCACGGGACAGATGCTGCCCGCTAGGTACCTGCTCTTCGTGTATGATTACCTTTCAACTATCACGGGGCATATTCGCAGGACTTGTTCAATTTTAAGCACCGTATCTTGCTCTGTGCTTTGAATGATTTGATACCGTCTGTGAGTTTATGCTGAGTCGTCTTCCATAAAATATTGCTGTAAAAAGCTGTTCATTAAGTGGTGGCAAAAGTGATTCTATTTTGTGATACTTGTATACTAGGACTTACACTGTGAACATAGAATAAAATCCATTCATGTAGGACTGTGTAAACGGACAATAAGACTGAAATAAAAATGTAACACTGTGTAGGGAACAGATGTGACAGCAGCGAACGGACTGGAATGACAACGAAACAGTAGGGACGAAGACGAATTAAGGACAGATAAACAGACAGACCGGCAACCACGGACCACGCAAGACCACAGCAGATCACAGCGGACGTGATCGCTATTTAATCTTTTATATTTTTATCCGGCCATTGCAATTATTTGTTTGTGGTCATATTAGTAATTTAATAAAGTTCATTTGTAATCATTTCATATAAAACGCGGTGTTTTAATCAACAATTTAATCGGCCATCCCACATTCTTAGCTAGAATTGTTTAGACCCATCGCGACCAAAAAGGGTTTGAGCTTTGGGCGGAGCCCTCTGCACAAATAAATGCCCTTAATGGGCCAACCCTGACCCTATCAAATGGAGAAAGGTAATAGGCAAAATAATTAAAAATGTTTTTTTATGTACATACATATGTATATATTAGGTTGTCAAAAAAGTCTTGCGGTATTTTCGCAAGTTGGCGCTGAAAGCGCGTAGTTCTAGTTTTATTCGTCGCATCGGGTCATACTATACCTTTTTAGAAAGCTCATTTCACACGCTAACACGTGTTTGATTGATTGTCGTTTCTTTTAAGTCGTTCGTGAATTATAGCGTCGCAAACGTGGAGCAAAATAAAGAGAAAATACGGCAAATTTTACAGTACTACTACGATAAGGGCAAAAATACATATCAAGCCGCCAATAAAATTTGTGCAGTTTATGGACCCGATACAGTTTCCATTTCCACCGCACAACGATGGTTTCAACGTTTTCGTTCTGGTGTAGAGGTGGTCGAAGATGCGCCACGCTCAGGAAGGCCTGTCGTCGAAAATTGCGATAAAATCGCTGAATTGGTCGAAAGAGACCGGCATAGTAGAAGCCGTAGCATCGGTCAAGAGCTGGGCATGAGTCATCAAAAATTCATTTCAATTTCAATAAACAAAAAAAAAATGCAATAAAAATACCGCAAGACGTTTTTGACAACCCATTATTTTTTATTTTACCTTTAAAGTTATGTGTTTAGGATAATAAATGATATAAATAAAGTGTTATGAAGCGAAATTAAATATTGGTAAAATTTTAATTATTTAAAGTGTTAATTCAACTTAGACGGGCTGCTCTGCCCGGGAAGTAATACTCCTCCCAATGGACTTCAGAGATTGCTCCCACATCTTCCGGAGGTGATCCTTCCGCCAATATTTCGGTTTCATCTATAAAAATACCACGTGTTTGTAATATGTTGTGAAAAATTACCCATGTATAAACCATTATTTGTTTTAAGTGTTTATACCGCAATGTACGTTCCTTTTAAATGCAACGAAAGCGTGATTTTAAAACTCCAAATGCTCTCTCAATCGTGTTTCTTGCTCTCATATGCTTGATATTGAAATTTTGTTCGTTTTGTGTTTCAGGATTTGTCACCGGTGTAAGAAGCTCCAATGGATATCCTGAGTCACCCAAAAGCCATTTAAAGGCTTCATAAAAATGGTATCTTATAAGTTTTATCTTTCATGGCGAAGTAGTCCAAAGACATGGCAAGAGCCGCGAAATCTTGCATTCACGTGTCGCTTCAACATTAATGCTATAATCCCCTTTTCTATTCAGGTAATTATGCGGTACAACTGTGGTTGACAAGGCTGGTGCAATTACGCTAACATGAGTGCAATCAATTGCTCCAATTACACCCTTCATTCGAACTTTCTTTTTTTGTTTTTTTTTTTTTCAAAATTAGTTTCATTTATTGTATCTGTTTTTTCTTAAAGCCTAACAATAAGCAATAAAATCTTAAATCTACCACTTTTACCATAAATTTTCTATTTTAAAGTAAGATTCCAAGGTTTTATATAATTCTTAAGGTAGAATTTTTTTAATCTTATATATAAAAATGAAACCGTTTTCGTTGTCACGGCATCACGCGTCAATGGCTGAACCGATTTGGCTGATTTTTTTTCGTTGTATTTGTTATTATTAGGAGAAGGTTCTTATGTAAGAAAAAATTACGAAAGTTACCGGAAAACCCCTAAAAACAGCCCTTTTCTTTTTCCAATACAAACGTTTTATTTTGTATATACATACATACGAATGTACATATGTAAGTAAAAATGATAGTTTGTTTGTTAGTAACGCTATCGCACGAGAACGGCGGAACCAATCTTCATGAAATCAGAAGTTGTTCGCTGTGGATCTGGAAAGGGTTAGATATAAAAAAAACCATTTACTTTTCATAAGGAAAAATCAAAAAATTGGAAATTTCCAAAAAGTGACATTTCATACAATTGTTTTTTGTTTTGTTTTTCAATATTTTGTTTTGTAAATTATTTGAATCTTTCAATTTCGGTCGCTTGCTTTTTTATTCCGGCTATTTAAAAGAAAATTATTGCAAATTGTTCAGTGAAAACTTTATGTGTAGTTCAAACGAAGTGATCAATTACAGATTAAAATTTGTTACAAAGCAACGAAGACATCGCGCTAATATCGGTCGGCGTTCTTTTTGCCATTAACGTATGACAGCCCAAGACACATGAACTACATGAGACTCCCAGGATGCGATGACATATGTGTGGAATTATGGATCGCTGTCAATCAGCAAGCGATCATCACAATAATACAGCAAGACTTTTCAAACAACAGCTACGATATTTGATGGACTTTATCTTGAAGCAACGTATGTAAATACAAGTATGGTGCAGTCAGATGCTGGATGTACTCTGTTGAGTTGCAAAAAAGAGGTTTGTCGCACGCACACATTCTTCTTTGAATGGTGGATGGTGGTTGCACCAGATCAAATTGATGAAATCATTTCTGTGGAAATTCCTCATGCAGAGAAAGATCCATTATTCCACGAAGTGATGAAAACCAATATGGTTCATGGACCTTGCGGACACCACATTCCCACTTGCAATAAATGCACGAAACACTATCCACGTGCTTTTCTTTCGGAAACGCAAACTGGAAATGATGGATATCCACTCTATCGTCGGAGCTCATCAGACGACAATGGCATGACATTTACCAATCAACTAAGAGTAGTGAATATCGAAGTCGACAACATATGGATCGTACCATATTCGCCACTATTGTCTAATTCACATTCAAAACTCATGCCAATGTTTGATATTGTAGTTTGGTGAAATCGGCTTTTCCGACTGCTGTGCGTTTCGCAATTCATTTGGAGAATGACCAAAGAGTGTTTTCAACCCAGAGAATACAGTACAGCCAGAAAAAACACTTCTAACAACAAAATTTACATTGACGAGTTTTTTCTCAACTTACGTCAGTAATTCGTTTGTGAGAACATTGCTCTATTTGGAAATGCCTTGATATTATGCATGGAATGCATCGCCGAAGAAATAGGTACGCAGAAAGCAGGGCCAACCAATAGATTGACATCCAGGTGTGTTTTCAACTCATTCCTTAGGACGAATTTACATAATCCACCCGAAAAACTACGATTGCTAATACCTTCGTTTGCTATTGATATTTCCAACGTATTTTCAACGTAAATTCAACTTTCTTTTCATTTCAAAACACATAATTACACGCAGGTCAACGTATGTGGGGTCAGCTAGTCTTATATAAAAGACCTTCGTTCCACACCTTATCAAACGCCTGAGCTACATCCAGAAATATTGCTGAACAGTACTCCCTGTGCTCAAATGCTTTCCTTATCTTGTTAGTAATTCTATTTACTTGCTCTATTGTGCCATGTTTCGCACGAAATCAGAATTGATGCATTGTTATTGTGTAATGGTATTGTGGAGGAAAGGAGACATCTTTGATAGTAATACATTTTCAAATACTTTTGAAAGACAGGGTAGAAGACTAATTGGTCTGTATGAAGACGGCAGTGTTAAGTCTTTCCCAGGTTTATATATCAAGATAATCTGCGACTTTTTCCATAAATTGGATAGTATCCGAAACTAAGAATTGCATTGAGCAAAGAGAGCACCTCTACAGCAATAGTTGGTAACTCAATTAGCATTTTTGGAGAAACTTTATCATGTCCCGACGACTTTTTTGAATTAAGTTCTTTGATGATACCAATGAATTCAGAAGGGGAAGTCATAAGAGACTCGAGCGACTCTTTAGCTGTGTTGGGTAAGATTGACAGCTTAAAGTTGTTCTTTGGCAAATTGGGTTGAAATACCTTTTTTAGGTGATTTGAAAAGCAATTTGCCTTTTCCTCGTCACTTCGAGCCCAATTTCCACCCAAGTCTCGTGTAGGCATGTTGGAGTCATTTGGTGGCTTCATGGACTTTTGGGCTTTCCAAAGGGAATTTTGCTTGTTTGAATTTGGACACAGCTTCTTTATATACATTTCGGTGTTCAATTCTTCTTCACGTTTGAGCGCTTTTCTTAATTTACGTACAGCAGCTTTCACTTGAAGCTGAATGGAGGGGGAGCGATTTATCTGCCATTCACGTCTTGCACGTCTTTTTTCATTTACAAGCATTTCTTTTTTAGATTTTTCTGAAACCAAGCGGATTATAGCTTTTGTTTGGTGTTGCTAAGACAGCTGCGCTGGTTATTATATCATTGACTTCTCTTAAGGTTTCATCAAAATCTCTTCCTGTATTTATTTTGTACTCAATATTAATGTGGCTACTGACGTATTTTTTATATTTTAGCCAATTCGTTTTATAAGAAGATAGACCCGCCTTTGGATTAACGTATATGGGTTGTTCACATAACTTTATTAGTACAGGAGAGTGATCAGAAGATAGACCAGTACATGTATCAGCTGTTATAAGCGATTTATCTATAGTTTTGATTACTGCAAAATCAAATTAATCTAGTATTTTTTTACGAGCACTAGGTAAACTTTTTAAGGTTATTGTGCCTATTTATAACAGTTTGATACAGCTGTCGTCCTTTCGGATTAATAAGACATGAGCCCTAGTACGTGTGTTTTGCGTTGTAATCTCCACCTGCTAGAAATCTTTGACCTAGTGTTCCAAAAAAGTCTTTTAATTCGATTTCTGTAATTTTAAAACGAGGTGGACAGTATAGTATATCCGTAAGGTTTAAGTCAAACTGGTTCCCAAACTTATTTTGTCTACCGCCCACTTTGAGAATAAATATTTTTTCAGCGCCCCCATTTTTTCACCTATTTAAAAACTACAACTTCAAATTAATTATTGTGACCTATGTATGTATACTAACGGAGAATTCTAAACGAAACTTTTACTATAACCAGCAACTTGAAACCTAAGTAAGTAGGTAACATACAACGGCGCAGGTCTCAAGTTAACTCTTACGGGCTCCATCTGCCAATAAGAATGATTATTGAAACACAACTTTATAGTATTAAAACAGACAATATTTTATTAAAAATAAAACTAAAATAATCGATCCATATGTAAAAACTAATGTGAAGGATGAATCTGATGCTGTTTAATAAGTTTGTTAATATCAGGTTCCAATTTGCTCAAGAACAGTCGCAAGTCGCCACGTTCGGTAACAAGCAAACGATTTCTTAGTAAGCAGTGCTGTCACAGCACTAAATCCACGTTCACACAAATATGACGATGGGAATGCTGTCAAGAATCGTTGAACGATTGACCACAATACAGGGTACAATTGCGAGATCGGTTTTTGTAGCCAAAATTCTTGGTAGCCATTTTTGAACTTGATTTTTATTTCCTCGTTTGTTGCCAATTCTATAAGTTCTTCTTCCAGCTAAGGTGACATTGCTGTGTTGACATTTGAAAACGGATCCAACACCCAGTCTGGTATTTCCAAGTTTAAAATGTCCTGGTATCGTTCGGTGAAGTCAATGTGGAGGTTTTCCAAATGTTGGCAGTAGGCAAACAATTCGTCGTTACTGCATGATACTGATAAATTCGGAAAATTGTGAAACTCACGTCTGCCCAGATTCTTTTTGTGTAGAAGCAGTTTCGCTTCGACGTTTTTTGTTTTAATTAAATTTAGTTTATCGCCTTGCAGTTGGAGATTCATGTCGTTGAACAATTTATACAGGTCTGTCATGTAAGCTATATCATTCTTTGATGTTATGAGCTTGTCTTGAAATTCTGTATCTTTAGTTTCCAAGAACTCTATAACAGAGTCAAACAGGTTGTAGAATCGAGTCAGACAATTGCCTCTTGATAGCCAACGAACTTCAGTATGAAACAACAAACGATTGAAATCCTCGTCATTAGTAACACAAAGCTGATGAAATAATCTATCATTCAAAGAGCTGTTGCAGATTTTATTGACTGCTTTGATGACATACGAGTATTGCAGTGATTGAATAGTTTTTCACTTAAGTTTCTAGCAACTAAATGTTGTCTATGAATAACGCAATCTACACCAAGGACATCTGGAATTTTATTTTTTAAGTACGCTATGAAGCCTTTATGGCACCCTGTCGTAGCCGGAGCGCCATCCGTAGCAACTGAAATAATATTTTTCAAAGGAACTTCTTTCTCATCGCAAAACTTTTCCAATATATTGAATATGGTTTCGCCTTTTGTATCGGTCTCTAAATTTCTATCAAATAATAGTTCTTCACATTTTTTCTCATCTTTAATAAAACTCAAGTAAGACAATGCTCCATTAGTTGGTAAAGTGGACTCAGCGAGCTGAATTGAGAATTGGCTTGTCCTCAGTTGATTGCACAATGATTCTTCAATGTTTTCAGCCATTTCATCAATTCGTCTTTGCACAGAATTATTACTCAAAGGAATTTTTCGGATGATATCTGCGGCAGGTTTATGAAGCACGGTAGTTATTACTTCATTTATTGCAGACAATATTAACTCTTCTCCGATGTTATGTGGTTTGTCTTTGTGAGCAATTAACAAAGATATATATATTTGTTGAGAGTCGAGAGCTCATGTAGTCGTTGTCTAAGAGGCCTCCTAGCTAAATAAAATTACAAATGACCAGGCCTCTACACAACGCCCCCATTTTCTTTCTGGGTCTCTTACCGCCCCCCTTGATACCTGCAGCGTCCACAAGGGGGCGTTATCGCCAACTTTGGGAAACACTGTTCTAGAGCATAGTGGTTAAATCCCGGTATATTGAAATTATTTTTATTTGTTAGATGAGTTTCTGAAATAAGCATTACATCTATATTCTTTTCAGACAGAAATCTGATAATCTCTAATTTATGTTGGTTAACACCGTAAGGATTCCATATACAGACATTTAGTAAGCTCATTTTTTATTTAATAAATTTTGCAGCATTTGATTTTGTGATTTTATTAAATCTTGGATCATGTTTTGCATAGTAGACATAAATTGTGTCATACACTGTAAGATTTAAAATCATAAATTCAATATCTCCATTTGGCGGATTTTGCGGTTGTTGCATTTGTACAGTGTTGCTTTTCACTACATTTGCATAGCTTACTTGCATAGTATTACTCTTAAAAGTAATAGGATTTGAACTTTTTTCTGAGGTTGCTATAATTTCATTACGGGGTGTTTGTAACATTTGGTTACGACGTGCTTGAATGCCCTGTGAGAACTTCGATTTCAAATCTTTATATACAGGGCAACCTCTGTAGTTAGCAGTATGATTTCCCCCGCAATTGCTGCATTTTCGTTTCGTTCGTCCGTACGTCCGTCCGTCTGTCTGTATATATACGAACTAGTCCCTCAGTTTTTAAGATATCTTTTTGAAATTTTGCAAACGTCATTTTTTCTTCAAGAAGCTGCTCATTTGTCGGAACGACTGATATCGGACCACTATAACATATAGCTACCATACAAACTGAACGATCGGAATCAAGTTCTTGTATGGAAAACTTTCACATTTGACAATGTATCTTCACCAAATTTGGTATAGATTATTTTCTAAGGCAACAATGTTACCTCCGAAGAAATTGTTCAGATCGGATTACAATAGCAGATAGCTTCCATACAAACTGAACCCATAGTTACTAAAACAAATCCACCTGTGAATAGTATATTAGCTTCGGTGCAGCCGAAGTTAAGGTTTTTTCGTGTTTATTTAATTCTTCTTTCTTAAGGGTGCATTTGGAAGTGGGATGTAAATCATCACATACCACACAAACACTGCGTAGAGTGCAGTATGATTTAGTATGCCCATATTCTTGGCAGTTAGTACATTGTACCGGACCGATTCTTTTATGTAGATCTTCCACAGTTACTCTACGATGCAGCAAATATTTCAAATTACATATGTATTGGATGGGTCTCATTTTTTTTAAGTTGATTCGAATTCGGCAACAATTCAATTTTAAACATCGGCAGTGGTAATTTGTTTCTATTAAATATATTTACAACTGTTTTAATTCCAAAACCACATTCTTCCAATGCTTCTTTGACTTCACTAGAGTCTACGGCGGACTCTATACCCTAGATTACGACAACTAGGCCCTTAGAGCTCTTCAGTTGATACGAATAATAATTTTTGTTTTTATTTGACAAAAATTTAACTATGTCGATAAAACTTTTTTCAATGAAGGACTGAATTTTTGTTTCATCTATATTGCCTTTTTTCAAAGGCACTATATGGAAATTGTTAGTACCTACAATTTTACTTAATTCAGTAACGAGAGCATTGCTGCTACGTTCGCGCAAATATATTGGAGGTGGTTTGGCATTAACGACTGTGTGTGTGTGCTTAGTAAGGCAAACCTATTGCCATTTAAAACATCCGGTTTATTCTTAATTGGTGTACCGCCTTGAAATTTCTTGGGATTGACCGCTGACTTTGAAGGACTTAATTTCCTTTTTATGTTAATGTAGCGGTCAATGCCAGTTTGTACAGACTGGCCTTTTTTTATTGGTTGTTCTTCGCTGCCTGCGTACTTGCTGGTACCTGCTTAGTTGTTGGTATGATCACGTTTGCTGCTGGCCGTTGTTGATTGCCGTTTTCTTCTGCTTTTGCTTTTTGAAAGCTCTGCTTATGGTGCTGCTCAGTTGGTCGCTGCGATGACTCATCCTTCTCACCGTTGCCTTGTTTATTGGTAGGAGCTGAACTCGCAGGCTCGACAAAGCTGAAGTAGGCATTCAGAGAATGCCTACGGCCTTGTTGGTGGGGCTGCGCTGCGCTCATGCTTTTGTATTTTTGGAACGAAGTTCCTTACGGCAGGCTTGCAGAAGATAGAGATTTTGCTGCGGGAGCTAACTGAAAAAAAGTGATAGTAAAACCGTAAGAGTGAGTGAGTGAAGTGCGGAACACATAGAGCGCGACAGACTGCAAACTACATCTGTCAAATATTAAAATATAGACGTTCTTATGGACACTGTTATTTTGACAGCTGCATGACTACACGACTGCAGGCCGACAGTTGTCGTTCCCGCTAACTTGAATATTTCCTATATTTGCCAACGGCGATAGGACGACAGTAGAGTTGACAGTAGAATGGAAGATAGAAAGAGGAGGTAGAGTGGTGATGCCACTAATATGTAAAATGTAAAATTATTCACAGCTCTAACAAACTTGAGGTTATTTTACAAATAAAAGCATAAAATAGCTATATTATAGCTCTATTATATCATTTGTAATAACAATAGATAATTTAAAACAAAAAAAAATATTTACCAATTTTTACTTATTTTTTGCATAAAAAATTTCACTTTGAACAAAATATTAAAATTTCATTGAAGTGAAAGGTATTAGTATGGCCACAACGATATTGTGTACATGCAAAATAGACAGCTGTGTTGTCTTGTGTACATGCCGGCCATTGTTATGTTGCTGCCTTCTTACGAATGTTCATGTAGTAAGATGCACAAAGCCATTTTCAGCTCACTGTCGTGAATAAGCTTTAGAGCCTTGAATGTGTCATTGTGTTGTCATATTCTTTCAATTCGTTTTCCTTAAAAAGCGAGTAGTGCATAATACCTTTCTCTCTTTCCCTCTTTATTTCGTTCTTTCACTCCTTCTCTCTCTATTACCACTCCATCCTGCCAATGCATAGTCATGAATTCATGGACAAGCACGTGGCATTATAAACATATTTCACTCGTGAGAATTTTAAATCGTAAAAAAGTACCATTTATAAATTATAAATAAATATAGTGACAATGGAAGGTGGACAGATAAGTGATGATGATAGTGGAAAATTATTTAGTAGAAAACAATTAAATACGTAAGTATATATATATATGTTATTATTAATTTATTATTAATAATTCTATTTTTCTATTTATTTATTTATATTTTTCAATCATTTTCAGAACCGCAAAAACCACCAAATACGAATGCAAAATTTCAAAAGGCATATAGGGAACGCCAAAAAATTAAGAAAATTGAAAATAAACGAGAAAGGTACAATACAAAATTATCGATGTGTATGTATGCATACGAGGGTGCTCCTTTTTTTTTTTGAATTTTATTTTTAGCCTCAACTACGAAAAAGTATTATTGTAATTACAAAATAATTTCTGAATTTAGAGGAATAATTCGTGTGTGGAAGGAAAAATATAAATTCAAAGAAAAGAAGCACTCAAACATATACATATGTTGGAAATATATATATACGTGGCAACACTTCCCATCACTATTTTCCGTTATCCTCATCTCTTTTGCATACTACTTTGTAAACCTTTCTTATACTCGCTTCATTTCAGTCTATAGGTTGGTATGCAGCTCTCAAGTAATTGCTCAAGAAAAAAAATACATTATTTCTGAAGTAATTTTGACAGCTGGTTACGCATTGTGAATGATCTACATTAGAAGAGCAAGAGAGAATAAACAAAGAAAACAAACTTTGTGCGTAATATGTATGTGTGTATGTGTATGGTAACATAAATATTTTTATTGAGATTTAAGAAATGTTGTTGATGATTGGTAGGTTTTATGCAACATTTCAAAATGGAATATACTTCATAATAATGATTTCAACTAATTTAGGACGAATTTGACGATTACTTCGAATTTCCTTCAAGAAACAATTGTTGATTTGATGTTTCTTCGCAAAACAAGGTTTGCCATATTCACATTTTACTGAAAAAAGTATCAAAAATTAGTACTAGATTTCTTGAGAGCTGCGTACTAGCACAAGTAAATTTATCGCAGGAAAGTATCTTGACCGTTTCTTAAGCGTTTTTTTATATGAAGTTTTTACGTTTCTTGAGAGCTGCGTACTAAGCTTATCACAATAAATCAAACAAACAGGTTATGGGCCCAGGGCATTGCTGTATATCGACATTCGCGAATTTGAAATTGTGTGTTAGACTTGTGCGCTCGCGTTGTTGTGTGTTAATATAGCGAGACTGTGTGTCGGTATTTAAATTCGTAAACGCTAATAATTATACTGTCCGTCGGTGTAATATAGTTTAAAAGACAATGAGCTCGTTTTTCCAAATAGAAAAATTGGACGATTCCAATTACGCGTCGTGGTCGGTGCAAATGAAAAGTGTTCTTGTACACTCCGATCTGTGGGGCGTTGTGTGTGCCGTGAGGTCAAATCAGACACTATGACGATCGCGGAAAAAGCGGCATGCGATATTAAAAATGAAAAAGCATTGGCTTCAATTTTACTTTGTGTAAAACCGTCACAAATAAACCATGTGAAGCATTTGACAAGCGCATTGGTAGCATGGAAGAAGTTCCGCGAAATACATCAGCCAAAAGGGCCTGCGCGAAAGATTTTATTGTTTAAAAAACTATTACATCTAAATATGCTTGAAGGGAGTGCTATTGCAAATCATATAAACGGATTTTGTGGAATTCGCGAGAGTCTCTCTGAAGTAGAAGTTGAACTTCCAGAGGAAATATTAGTGATAATTTTATTATCAAGTTTGCCGGCGCAATATGAAAATTTTGTTGTTGCAATGGAAACACGGGACGCATTACCATCATTTAATGCGTTAAAAGTGAAATTACTGGAAGAGGTTGCGCGGCAATGTGCAATTGAAGAAAAACAAGATAAAAGTACAGAAGTGCTAATGCAAGCTAAGACATGCGTATCTAGTAATTTCCAGAACAAAAACAAAGCAAGTGTAGCAAACGGTTTAGAAAACAACAACAAGAACAGTAAAAATGCCAAGTGTTTCAATTGCGGTCGGCGTGGACATTTCGCAGCAGCATGTAGACTTGTGTGTACATGCATGTAGTCTTGTTTTATGATGCATACAAAAACGAATAAGGGAAACGTGTCGGCGACGCATACTTGGTGCGTGGATAGCGGTGCAACTTCGCATTTGTGTTGCGATCGCAGCTTGTTTTCAAAATATACGAACGCTAGTGAAGAAAATTTGGTTAGCTGGTGGACAGTGTATTGACGCAGTAGGCCGTGGCGACGTTGACGTCGGCGGTACACTGATTACATTGAAAAATGTTTTGTATGTACCAGCATTACAATATAACTTTGTGTCTGTGAGCAAAGCAGTAGAAAGCGGGAATACAGTTTCGTTTGAGCGTGATTGCGTCGAAATTAAAAATAACAAAAATTGCGTGTTATTGAAAGCGTTGAAGGACAATGGACTTTTTATATACAAGAGCGATCATAACAAATGTTTAAGCACAGTTACACAAAATGATACAGAAAGAAATGCGTTTAAGTGGCATAATCGGTTTGGACACGTAAATTTTAATTGTTTAAAGGACATGTCAAGCAACCAATCAGTGTTTGGGTTAAAGATTGGTAAAGTGCCGAATGAAATAGTATGTAAGACATGCGCAAAAGCAAAAATAAATGTGAAACCCTTTCCTCAAGTTTCAGAAAAGCTTGCAAAACTGTTTCTGTAGTGCATAGTGACGTTTGTGGTCCAATAAATTGCACATCAATTGGTGGTTCACGATATTATGCTACATTCATTGATGACAAATCGCGATACATGAGTGTATATTTTTTAAAAACGAAAGATGGTGCTTTTGAGGCATTTAAAGAATACAAGGCTATGGCAGAAAAGCAAACCGGATGTAAAATTAAAAACTTGAGAAGCGATAACGGTCGCGAATATATGTATATCAAATGTGTTTGATTCTTATTTAAAACAAAACGGTATAATGAGACAATTAACAGTGCCTTATACTCCACAGCAAAACGGTGTAGCGGAACGTGCAAATAGGACATTGGTAGAAATGGCTAGAGCAATGTTAGATTATGCGAAAATTGGCGAGCATTTTTGGGCAGAGGCAGTGAAAACAGCTGCATATATACGTAATCGAACAGTGACAAAAATTCTCGTGAACAAAACGCCACATGAATTGTGGGTGGGTACGAAACCCAGTGTATTGCATTTTAAAATTTTCGGTTCGACGGCAGTGGCTCTCGATAAAAAACAATCAAAAAAGTTTCACACTAAAGGTAAAGAGTGCATTATGATCGGTTATTCAGAAATAAGTAAGGGTTATCGTCTGTATGATCAAGAAAGCAGAAAAGTTTTTGTCAGCCGCGATGTCATCTTCATCGAAAAGCCTAATGACACTCAACAGGCAGATACGAAACTCATCGAATTCGACGAAGGTGAACTGCAGGGCATCGTGTTGCCCACAGTGCAGTTACATAGTAAAAACAACGATGGCGAAGTAGCAGATACTCAAGTGGTAAACAGCGAAGGTGTAGAAAGTGACCAAAGTGACGACGACACCAATAATGTACGTGATGCAGTAGCGATTGGTCGAGGTAGGCCAAAATTGTTGCATACTGGCAAAAGAGGACGTCCGCGAAAACAATACAATGAACTCCATTTAATGTGTGATGAGTGGAAGGCCGCGATGGAGAAGGAGTATGCAGCACTCGTAAAAAATGACACGTGGATACTTGCTGATTTGCCACAAGGTCAAAAGGTGGTTGGATGCAAGTGGGTATATACTGTTAAACGTGACAAATTCGGCGACATTAAGCAATTTAAGGCGCGATTGGTAGCCAAGGGTTGCAGTCAGCGATACGGCGTAAATTATTTTGAGACATTTTCTCCAGTCGTCAGATACGCAAACATTCGAATGGTAATCGCATTGGCGGTTGAACATAATTTGTACTTACACCAAATTGACGTATCATCAGCGTATCTCAACAGTGAATTGCATGACGAGGTTTATATGCAGCAACCAGAGTTTTTCATCGATAGAAGATATCCAGATCGCGTATTGAAACTAAAGAAGTCTTTATACGGTTTAAAGCAAAGCGGTCGTGAATGGAATGCGAAATTAGATTCTGTTCTTCAAGATATGGGATTTAAGCCATGTCCCAGCGAGTCATGCATTTATGTAAGAAATTCGAAAAATGTAACGAATTTAATTGCAGTGTACGTAGATGATTTAATCATTGCGAGTTCGAATAAGTCTGAACTAATCCAGATCAAAGCCGACATAGCAAGCAAGTTTGACATCGTTGACGGTGGTCAGTTAACGCATTTCTTGGGCATGGAAATAGGGCGTTGCGGTGAAACGGGAAGTTTGACATTGTGTCAAAAGCAGTACATTTTAAGGTTGCTTAAAGAGTACAATATGGAAGATTGTAGAGATGCTACAACTCCATTGGATGCTGGGTTTACGGTTCATTGCAGTAACGAAATGTGCAAGAAGGTCGATAAAGTGCAGTATCAATCAATAGTAGGCGCGCTAATGTATTTAGCAATATCAACTCGTCCTGACATCATCCATTCAGTTAGCAAATTATCTCAGCGTAATACAGATCCACATATAGAGCATGAAGCTGGAGTAAAGCATTTACTACGGTATTTGAAGAAGACAGCGGATTTTAAATTACACTACGTAAAAACTGGCAAAGATATTGAGGGCTTTGCAGATGCTGATTGGGGTAGTAATCCAACTGACCGCAAGTCCTATACGGGGTATGCTTTCGTAGCAGCTGGTGGTGTATTCTCTTGGGAATCTAAGAAACAGAGCGTCGTAGCTCTAAGTAGTACAGAAGCCGAGTATATAGCATTATCTGCGGCAGCAAAAGAAGCAGCGTACATAACCAAACTTCTAAAAGAAATGGGTTTTGGCAAGAGCAGACCTATGGTAATAAATAACGATAATTTGAGTTCCCAAAGTCTGGTGAGGAATCCAATTTATCATGCACGGAGCAAGCACATTGACATCAAATTTCATCATATCCGGCAAATGTACATTAACAATGAAATAGATTTAAATTATATTTCAACAAACAATATGATGTCAGATATGTTAACTAAAAATTTACAAAAGTTAAAGCATTTACAATTCTCAAAAGAGATGGGTATATATTAATAGATATAAGTAAATAATTTTTGTAAAGTGTTGAGAAGGAGTGTTGGAAATATATATATACGTGGCAACACTTCCCATCACTATTTTCCGTTATCCTCATCTCTTTTGCATACTACTTTGTAAACCTTTCTTATACTCGCTTCATTTCAGTCTATCACAATAAATAAAACAAACAACATATATAGAACTTTTTTTTTTGTTAATTTAAATTAAACCAAAAATCTATTTTCAATCGTTTTCAGAACCGCAAAACAACCAAATACGAATGCAGAACTTCAAAAGGCATGTAGGGTACGCCAAAAAATTAAGAAAATTTAAAATAAACGAGAAAGGTACAATACAAAATTATCGATGTGTATGTATGCATACGAGGGTGCTCCTTTTTTTTGAATTTTATTTTTAGCCTCATCTAGGAAAAAGTATTATTGTAATTACAAAATAATTTCTGAATTTAGAGGAATAATTCGTGTGTGGAAAGAAAAATATAAATTCAAAGAAAAGAAGCATCAAACATATATGTATATAGAAATTTTTTTTTGTTAATTTAAATTAAACCAAAAGTCTACTTTCAATCATTTTCAGAACCGCAAAACCACCAAATATGAATGCAGAATTTCAAAAGGTATATAGGGAACGCCAGAAAAATAAGAAAGTTGAAAATAAACGAGAAAGGTACAATACAAAATTATCGATGTGTTTGTATGCATACTAGGGTGCTCCTTTTTTTAATTTTATTTTTAGCCTCATCTACGAAAAAGTATTATTGTAATTACAAAATCATTTCTGAATTTAGAGGAATAATTCGTGTGTGGAGGGAAAAATATAAATTCAAAGAAAAGAAGCACTCAAACATATATGTATATAGAAATTTTTTTTTGTTAATTTAAATTAAACCAAAAATCTATTTTCAATCATTTTCAGAACCGCAAAACCACCAAATATGAATGCAGAAT
>NW_026090042.1:0-23185 GCF_024586455.1 Bactrocera neohumeralis | reverse complement strand
CGATATACTATAAACTCGTATGATAATGTGTGTGCCGCTCCACACGCTCCACGATTTTGCAATCTCGTACTTCTAAATATGGTGAAAACTAATTTGCATGCAAAAGCGATCGCCGCAAATTCAAGCACAGTAGCCACCATTGTTGTTTTTATTGTCTTTTTATTTTTGTTGTTGCTCAATTATTGTTGCGCTTTGCATTCATTTAGAATTTTAATTAGAAATTTGATCGAATCACTGCTTCTCTTTGATGAAGGCACATTTACATATGTAAATACATATACATCTTATAGCTACTGTGCAACGCAACATGAAAATGAGCTGTAACATCTTAACTTAATGACTTGAACACTGACAGGCGGCGAGTGCCTTGCGGTATTATCGATCATATTCCTCTTGGGCGCAAGTGTTAAGTGATTGTAACTCAGCCACTCTTGATATATGGAAAATGAAGAGACAGAAATTAATTCTGCAAGCATATTAAAAACAGACATTCTTAATTTAAATTTTTAATTGATTTTTCGTAAGATGGAATTGCACATATTTTTATTTTGAATACGCATTTGTTTATAAATTGTTTCTCATAAGTGTGTTATTCTAAAAATATAGAGTGCTGAATAAAAGGTAAATCATTCATGTTGATGCCCTAGTACCATTTGATCAAATTTGATACGGACTGGCCCATAAAAATTGCGCGCTGAAACGATTCGATAAAAAATCGTTTTCTTCATTCGTAAAACGATTTCTTATATCTCTTCTTCTTAATTGGCGTAGAAACCGCTTAAGCGATTATAGCCGAGTTAACAACAGCGCGCCAGTCGTTTCTTCTTTTCGCTACGTGGCGCCAATTGGATATTCCAAGCGAAGCCAGGTCCTTCTCCACTTGGTCCTTCCAACGGAGTGGAGGTCTTCCTCTTCCTCTGCTTACCCCGGCGGGTACTGCGTCGAATATTTTCAGAGCTGGAATGTTTTCGTCCATCCGGACAACATGACCTAGCCAGCGTAGCCGCTGTCGATGTCGTCGTATATCTCGTACAGCTCATCGTTCCATCGAATGCGGAATTCGCCGTGGCTAACGCGCAAAGGACCATAAATCTTTCGCAGAACTTTTCTCTCGAAAACTCGCAACGCCGACTCATCCGTTGTAGACATCGTCCAAGACTCTGCACCATACAGCAGGACGGGAATTATGAGTGACTTATAGAGTTTGGTTTTTGTTTGTCGAGAGAGGACTTTGCTTCTCAATTGCCTACTCAGTCCGAAGTAGCACCTGTTGGCAAGAGCTATCCTGCGTTGGATTTCTAGGCTGACATTGTTGGTGGTGTTTACGCTGGTTCCAAGATAGACGAAATTATCTACGACTTCAAAGTTATGACTGTCAACAGTGACGTGAGAGCCAAGTCGCGAATGCGACGACGGTTTGTTTGATGACAGGAGATATTTCGTCTTGCCCTCGTTCACTGCCAGACCCATTTTCTGTGCTTCCTTGTCCAGCCTGGAGAAAGCAGAACTAACGGCGCGGGTGTTGAGGCCGATGATATCAATATCATCATTTCTTATATAGAAAAACAAAATTGAAGAAATTGCTTGAAATTGTGTATTTCTAAGTCACGGTGTTTGTCCGCGATGGACTCCTAAACTACTGAACCGATTTTAGTAAAATTTAGCACACTTAGAAGATAGGATAGTAAGAATAATTCAAAAATAAAAAATACAGTGAAAGCTCTATTATAAGGACACTCTATTAAGCGGGCATCTCTATTAACACACATTATTAATGTTTATTGAAGCACAATCTATTAAGCGGATAACGCTGTTAACTGAACAGAAAGGCTGGTAACCAGACATTGAAAAAGTAGTCTTGAATTCGTTATTTTTTCCAATGAATTTTATTTGTATGAACATATTCAAAATTAAAACTCAAGTACAATCCTTTGGATTCTTATACCGACAATAATATGTTTTCGCTTTTATTCGTAAATAAATTTTTTTTACTGTATAGAATGGTTTATTATAAGAATAATAGTATCAAATGTATACCACAGTAACGAGTGGTCGGATCCACTAGTATACATATACTATACATATATACACTCAGTCCTTTTTTTACGCGATCTCTTTTTACGCTATTTCACTTTAACGCGGTTATTTTTGCAGCGCAAATTCCTTTTTTACGCGAATTTCTCACTTTAACGCGATTGCTTTTTTTCGTTTTTTGCTTGGTCTTAAACTTGCAGCAGAATTGGAAAATTATTTTGTAGCAAATGATACTGATGCCGAACGTGTACGAATTTTTCAAAAAGAATTGAGTCTCTGCATGTTAAGATATAAAGTACTACATCGGAATTTATTGGGTCCAAAAAGAAGCATTCAAACAAAATTAACTGAATTTATGGTGCAAACTCAATCGGAGATGCTAAGTCAATCAGAACATCAATCCATAGTTCTTACTATTGATTCTGATACAAATTCTAGTGATATCAGTGCCGGCCATCAAAATAAGCGGCTAAGAATAATTTCCACTACGGATAATGACAGTGATTAAACAGCATTCAACGGTTTTTTTTTCAATAAATGTACCTATTTTCTATTTTCTTCTCTTTTATATATGGTTTTTGTTTTGTATTTTTTATGTTGTTATGAATGAATAAATCATAAATCTGAAATTTGAAACCTATTGTAATGTTTTTGAATATTTTTTTGCGCGTATATTTTGTTATACGCGATATTTTTTATATTCGGAACCAATTCGTTAGTTAATATTGGAAAACTAACCATTTTTACGCGATTTTTTTTTTTACGCGATTAGTGGCAGAACCAAAAATCGCGTAAAAAGAGGACTGAGTGTACATATTTTTGAGACATGGTTAGCAAAGGCAACTATCACCGATAACGCAAAGCGCAAAACGATTTATGAAATATTTTTTGCCATCCTTCAATATTTTTTTTTGATTCATCAAAGCCAATGCAATCGATTTTGTCTAAGATCTTTCTACGTTCACTTATTAACATCGCCAACACGCCTATCCAGTACTGCCAGCTTTACAATTTTAGCGTTAATCGCCACCATAGAAGTTTGATTGATAGAGAATAATGCTTACACGAATTTATTTATTTTTATTTTATTTTATTTTATAAAAGCTTACATAATAATACAATTATTATACAAACTTGAGAAAATACGCAGCACTAGCATCATGGGCTATCGGCCGACTGGTTATGTTATATGCGTCGAAGAAGGTCGCTGTCTTTCAAAAAGTTGTAGATTTTCGAAATGTTGTTGCTTGAGGGATCCATCAATAAAATTATTGGATCAGTATTATTGAAGTTTGACAGTCTATGAGTTTGAAGTGCTGGACAATGTTGCAGAAGATGCAATAGATTTAAATCTGAATCACAAAATGGGCATTGGTTGATCTGAGTGCCATTTAGTATGTGAGCGTGTGTGATAATGGAGTGGCCAATGCGAAGTCTGATATATGGAATGATATAATTAGATGAAAGCGATGACGGAAAGGATGGTTTGATACGATTTGAATTTATTTTAGAGTAGTGGTGTCTGTAATTCATCCAATCAAGCGCCAATTTAGTGGATCTTTGTTGAATAATAAGCCGTTTTATATCACTCTTAACAAACAAGGCAGATGTAGTTGTTGGAGTGATGCACACCTCCTTAGCCACCGAGTCCGCAAAAGTATTTCCAATGATTCCAGAGTGACCGGGTATCCACATTATTTTTAGTCTATGTGCTAACGAAAACAACAGCGATCTAATGCCAATAATGACGTCATTGTAGTTACTGCGGTTTTTTAAAGCTTGAAAACACGATAGACTATCTGTACAGATGATGAATTTACCAAGGTTTTGTTGGGCATACTGGACAGCTTTGAGAATACCCGTAGCTTCAGCGGTAAAAATTGAACAAAATGGAAATAATAAACCATACGATATTCTTTGTTGGTTATCATCAACTACAGCAAAAGATGTATGCGACGATTTGGAGCCATCAGTATATATAAACTGCCAACCAAAAGATTTGAAGTGCGCAGATAATTCCAAAAATCGAGATTTATACACAGTGCTTGGAGTGATGGATTTGCGAAGAAAAGTAAGATCACTAATGAAAGAAGATTCATTTACTTTCCACGGTGGAATATATTTACTGCAAGGCAGCAATATTTTAAGCGGCAACTCATTGGTTTTAGCAAACAAAGCACTTTTAAAAATAGAAGACGGTATTTTAGGAGACCTCTTTCTGCAAAGTGATGATTGAAAGTCCTTTTTTATAGTAAAGTTCGTGCTGAGTATAAGTTTTGAATAAAGCTTATTTAAGCTATCTTCCACTGCATCTTTTAGAGAAGGTAGGCCAGCTTCCGTCAGTATGTTTTTAATTGGCGATGTTGGAAACACTCGAAGAGAACAACGAACTGAAGAATGATAGGGCGCAGCAAGCATCTTTAGATGATTCTTAGAATGATGTCCATAAATTTCCAAGCCATAATTAATTACAGATGAGATGAGGGCTTTAGTGACGTTGACCAGTAAAGCCGAGCCGATGAGTGAGCGCTTACATGAGAGGTATTTAATAATATTTAAATTAACAAAAAGTCTTTTTCTTATATACTGACAATGTTTCTTAAATGTATACTTAGAGTCTAATACAATACCAAGGAACTTAATACTATCTGTACACAAAATGTTTGTATTATCAAATGTGAGCGTTGGGATAGTACATTGATGTTTTTTACAAATATGAAAAAGTTTCGATTTAGGAAAAGATATTGATGTGCCTGAAGTAGAGGACCAACGAGAAAGACGCAATAAAATTTCAGAGAAAGTAATTGTTACTGAAGTCAAATTTGAAGTTTTTGAGAATAAAATTAAATCATCAGCATAAATCTGATGCCGGATAGTAACAAAATCTGATAGAATGGTACTGATTTCATCAAATGCAATAGTAAATAGGATCACCGAGAGCGGTGACCCTTGTGGGGTACCATTATCTAATGGTAGAACAGAGGATGAAACATTGGATATGATAACACTTAATTTACGGTTGGATAGGAAAGATTTGACAAAGTTAAAAATACGAGAACCCACTCTCCACCTACTAAGCTGTCTTAACACTACATGAATCCCAATCCTGTCAAATGCTTTTAGGAAATCTAAAGAAAGAATAGAAACATGATTTTTGTGGGACAGAGTATCAGAGATAAAGTGATCAAGGTGCAGGAGAGCATCCAACGTACCCTGCCCCCTCTTGAACGCAACTTGGTTGTGCGAAATGAGATTATTAGATTGAGCATACCAGGCGAGTCTAGTAGCAATAATCTTTTCAATCAATTTACCAAGGCAAGGAAGAAGGGAAATGGGACGATAACTGCTGACCACACCAGGAGGTTTACCAGGTTTTAAAATAGGAATAATCGCGCTAGTCTTCCAGAGGACAGGGTAGTTGCCACTGAGAAAAATACTATTGTAAAGTTTGACTAGACGGGATATAAGGAATGGAGGAAGGTGCTTGATGATAAGGTAAGAGATTTTATCAATGCCAGGAGTTTTGCCCTTGACTGACGAGAGGGCTAAATTAAAATCAAGTTCAGATATATCGGCATCTAAATATTCAGCTGATTGAGATAAGGTGGAAGGAGGAAGGTAAGGAGAGCAAAGAGAAGAAAGTTTACTAGAGGAAAAATCAGAAGAGAAATTGGAGTCCAAAGAAATATTGGAAAAGTGGGTGGCAAACTCTAAGGCTATATCTTTGGGATATAGTAGAGTGCCCCGAGGAGTATTTAAATAAGTGATAGGAGAAGAAGGTGATAAACCAGCCAGTCTTTTCATATCAGTCCAGATTTTTCTAGAATCCGAAGAAGACGTGATATTATTCGTAAATTCTTGGAAACAATGAACCTTAGCAGCCTTAGCTTTATGGCGAAAAAGTGCATTGGATTTTTTGTAAGCTATTAAGTTTGCACTAGAACGTAAACGTTTAAATTGATGCCATGCGATCTGTTTCAGATTTCTTAGTGCAGAAAGCTCATTATTCCACCAAAGAGGAGCAAGCTTGACTGGTTTAGAAGAAGAAAGGGGAAAGAATAGTTAGAAGCAGAACGTATAATTTTTTGGATTCTAGAAGCCTCTTGATTTATATTGGAAGAAAAGGGGAAATAACGTGAATGCGAAAAACAGGCTTCTTCAAACCTATCCCAATCAGCCGAATCAGTTTTAAACCGAATCCTGGGCTTAAAAAAAGAATGAGGGCGAGAAGTAGATATTTTGGAAAGGATGGGAAAATGATCACTGCCATGGAGATCATCAATACAACACCAGGAAATTTTTGAGGAGAGGGAGGCAGAACATATGGAAAGATCAATATTAGTGAAGGTAGAGTGAGTGGAAAAATGGGTGGGGGAACCATCATTTAAAACAATGCAGTTGGATCTTAGTAAGGCATCCTCAATGCTACGTCCCTTGGAGTTAGCCGAAGCAGAGCCCCAAAGGGGACTCCAAGCATTGAAGTCACCACACAAGATAAAAGGATTTGAACCGGAAGGAATAAGATTTAAAAATTCAGTAGTAGAAAATGATTGATCAGGAGGGGAATAAGCACAGATGATTGAAATTTTATAGGGGGCGAGGATCTCAATAGCTACAGAAGAAAATATTGAAAGGGGTATGGGAAGTAATACGTGAGGTAGATTTCTTTTAACTAGGATGGCAACTCCCTGCTTGTTGGTGGTGTTATGTGGGAGATTAATAAAATATCCCACATAAGCCCTAGGGGTAAAAGCTGAGGCATTATAAGATAGGTGAGTTTCATTCAACAGGATAATAGATGGATTGTACGATCCCATAAGTAACTCTAAGTTAATATAATTATTAACATAACCGTTAATGTTCCATTGAAGAAGTGTAATCATATCATATGTAAACTTATAAAAGAAAAAAGTTAAGCTACGAATATTTTATTTAAACTAAATGTCTTCATTGTAAGAAGGAAAATTGGGTAATGCAAGAGGATCTTGCGAGCAGGAGAGGGTGGGGGAGGGTGTGATAGGACAGGAGGAAAGGATATTGAGAGGAGAGTCAGAGATGGATAAAGGGGAAAAGAAAGGGGAAGGAGAAGTGACAGAAGAGGAGGTAGGATGGGTTGGAAGGGATTGTTTAGATGAATTGATGTCTGTAGTTGTTGTTAGATTAGTTTTGGTAGGATTGTTGGATTTGTTATTAGGTGTTGTTTCATTATTGATTTGATTAGTATTGTTAGAAATTTTAGCTATAGAGGCAAAAGAGTTTGCATTAGAAGTTGTATGAGAAAATTGAATTTTATACTTGGTAACAGCTTCACGCATGCTACATTTATAAATAGTTTTAATTTTTAATATTTCTTTGGATTGTTGATATTTAGGGCAAGTATTAGATGATGCCGGGTGGTCGCCCGAGCAATTTGCACACATTATTCTCTTACATTCAGTAGGTGGGGTATGATCGGAAGGGAGGTTGCATGAGACACAAGAAGGTGAATTACGGCAGTATTTTGCTGTGTGGCCAATTAATTGACATTGCTTACAACGCATAGGATTAGGGTAATACGGACGGACAGTGAGGTTCCTCCAGGCAACATCAATTCTTTCAGGAAGTTTGTATTTATCAAAAGTTAATAAAACTACACCCGTAGGATTACGGGAGCCGTCAGCAATTCGTGAAAACTTATGTACAGCAGAAACACCCTGCTCCTTAAGACCATCAACAATATCTTCTTCTGATAAGTTATTCAGGAATGGGGCGTATATGGTGCCTTTAACCGTATTCAAAGTATTATGAAGCTTGACATTGATATGACCTCCGCCAGGTAAAATTTTTGCAGAAAGAAATTTGCTAGCTGTTTTGTTGTTATTTACAAAGAGCAGTAGGCTACCATCACGTAGCTCAGTAACTTTACTTACTTCCTTACTGATTGCTTGAATACCTTTATACGTAGCGAAGCATGATGACGAATTAAGTGGCTTGTTGTCGTCCAGCGATGACATGACCAAAAATTTTGGATCATCCGTGTTTGAGACTGGTAATTCTGGAAATTGGTCTAACGGGATCGGATTTGGTTTTTTTCTTTTCTTTTTCATTATTGGAGATAATAGGGAAAACCTATTATCCCCTAATTTGGTGGCCCCAGGGGCCATAGTAAACGCGAATTTTAGTTTAACAAATTAAGAAATTAAGTGATTGAAAAGATATAAAACGATAAAAAATTAATTCACAAACAAAGCACGAGCGTAATATAAACGCAGAACAAACCGTTATACCGTTTTAACAAACTCAATAAGCACAGAGCGAAAAGCAACCGGTTACGATGACAGTTCGACGGTGAATGCTTACACGAATTATTTATTACTTTTGCACACAGGCACCTGCACACATGAGCACATGTGTACATACATATATACAAATAATTATCATTATTATCTATTTGAAGATCACTTGCGGCAGCAAATACTTAATGTGAAACCATTGTAACATTTCGAAAATCGAACGCAAAATGGGAAAAATGCCGGGCGGGCCATAAAAATAAAACAGAAAACTTAAGAAAACACTAATAGTAAAAAGTGTAAATAAATTAAAGCAAGAAATAAAAAGGCTGAACAACTGCGCACGCACATAAACTCAAATTTATGAATGTAAACAAACTGGCAACACGTAAGGTAGCACCCAATGGACGCACATAAATGCCGCTGTTTCGCAAGCAATCCACCTCAGCCGCTGAGTTATATACCGCGCGCTGACTACTCTACGCGAATGCCAATGAACGGTTGATTGTACCGTTCGACCAAGTCGGGTGGTGTTTGCTGGTTTGTTGCTTATAAGTTATTTGATTTAGCAATCAAATTACGCCGCTGTGCGTGGAGTAAATTGTAGGATAGGGAATTGTTGGGCGCTCATTCGCAATAACGCGTATGAATTGTTAACAAATATATTTATATGTACTATGTGTATTGTTGTTTTTGTACGGTCACTCGTGTAATAGCCTATCATTTAGCTACATGTTTAATACGTAGAGCAGACGATAGCGTTGAAGCGGGGGTAGAGAGTGAGCGTTGGGCGCTGATTTTAATATGGTGTGCGAAAGACTTGAATACATAAGTGCCAATTCGTTACATAGCAATTGGTTGCTTTTCATTTTTACTTTTTTTTCCCCAATTTTAACTTACGAAATATTGAAAAATCACACGAATTCCTATTTTTTTCTTTAAATTCTCAAATGAGTTTTTAATTTTTTAATGCATACACTTATTGCTTTTTATTTTATCTTATTTTTTCCAAGCCCCTCTGACACCATCACGCCCGTAAAAATTAATAACACCCGCATGATCTCAATAGGCTAGCAGATCAAATTAGATTCCGTAACAATTATCTACGCAAAAACGAAAAGTTTTAATTTCGCAATCCATCAACAGCGGTTGTGTGTTTTTATTATTAGCGAAAATTGTTTCGCGCATTAAAAATTTAAGTTGGCTGATTATTGTTAATTAATAAACTTACAAAATTTCTAGGAAATGAGTAGAGGCTAGAATTTATTTTTAAAATGAATTGTTTAAAAATTAAAAAATGAAGTATATACACACGCACGGAATTTAAATAAATGACAAATTTTGAAATAAAAACGACATTTCCATTTAAAATTGCTGATATAAGTAAATTTCAACAAATTGCAAAAAAGATCCGCATACTTTTGAATAAAAATAATACCGTTCAAGAAATCAAAATGTTTAACATTTTCATAGTAAAAAAAAATTACTTTTTTTGCGAATTTATTTCTTAAGTATGGATTGAGTAATTTTATTCGAACCTTTCGTAAAATATTGAAAATACTTTTGACAATATAGGGTAATTGTACCTATCAGTATATTATTAGCTGTCGGTCCCGCGTTCCAAATAATTATAATATATCATCATATAAATATTTCTCACTGAATAAAAGTGGCTGTATCACTTTTAGTTTTTATTAATTTAAATAGTAAAAGTTAATACTCAGAATCTACAATTGTCAAGTAAAAACAGCAATAAGAGCTACTACATCATGCATGCGATAATTAGTCTTAATAACATCATCCGTTCTTTGTGGTAGGTATTTGCTTAGCTTAGCGGTTATTCTTGTGGTTAGGCGTTACACTAAAAAAACGTTAACAATACAACAACTATAAGTGAACAAAGAACATTGAAAGTGGTATAATGTGCAAGTAATCGCAACATTTCATTGAAATCGCATGCATCAGCTGAGGCGTACAACGGCACGGCCCTTTTTCAATTTTCTATTCCATTTCAACATACAATTAAATTCATTCTTTCATTTTACATAGTATTGCATGGTCTTTATTATTCCAACTTTTTTTTTTTTGCACTCAAAGTGAAACTGATTTTCCTCCCAACTTTCTTCAAAAGTCTGCAACTTGGTGTTCGCGGTCATAAGGTAGCTGCTGTGGAAAAAGCTAGGCGTATTTGGAAAGGAAAAACTAATCACATCTAGAGCAATAAGAAAATGCAGATATTGTTTGAACTTTATGAGCTGCCACGTTGCTGCGCTGCAACTTTCCACATCACCTAGCTTCCCGGCGGCAGCAGCTTTTCCGCACATTTTGTGTAAATACCTGTGGTTCCATACCACTGGTAAGTCTACAACATTTTAATATAAAGGGCAACAACAACATGACAAGAAAAGCAAATGTTGCCTTTGTTGTACACATACAGAAAAATGTGGACGGAACAGTTGCGTTAATATATTCAGGAACACCAGTAAATACGTAATAACTATTTCACAAGACAATTTTTTTAATCTTTGCATCATTGAGTGAAACTTGTACAATAAAACTTGAACAATAAAAACATGTATTTTCATAAAATTTTATTAAAAACAAGTAAGGAAGGGCTAAGTTCGGGTGTCACCGAACATTTTATACTCTCGCATGGTAAAGTGATAATCGAAATTTCATTATCCGTCATTTAAATATTTTTCAAATACCGTATTTTTGTAAAGTTTTATTCCGCTATCATCATTGGTTCCTAATGTTTATACTCGTATTATACAGAGAAGGCATCAGATGGAATTCAAAATAGCTTTATATTGGAAGAAGGCGTGGTTGTGGTTTCACCCATATTTCGTACATGTCATCAGGGTGTTAAGAAAATATTACATACCGAATTTCATTGAAATCGGTTAAGTAGTTCCCGAGATATGGTTCTTGGTCCATAAGTGGGCGGCGCCACGCCCATTTTCAATTTTTAAAAAAAGCCTGGGTGCAGCTTCCTTTTACCATTTCTTCCGTAAAATTTAGTGTTTCTGACGTTTTTGGTTAGTCGGTTAACGCACTTTTAGTGATTTTCAACATAACCTTTGTATGGGAGGTGGGCGTGGTTATTATCCGATTTCTTCCATTTTTGAACTGTATATGGAAATGCCTGAAAAAAACGACTCTGTAGAGTTTGGTTGACATAGCTATAGTAGTTTCCGAGATATGTACAAAAAACTTAGTAGGGGACGGGGCCACGCCCACTTTTCCAAAACAATTGCGTCCAAATATGCCCCTCTCTAATGCGATCCTTTGTGCCAAATTTCACTTTAATATCTTTATTTATGGCTTAGTTATGACACTTTATAGGTTTTCGGTTTCCGCCATTTTGTGGGCGTGGCAGTTGGCCGATTTTGCCCATCTTCGAACTTAACCTTCTTATGGAGCCAAGGAATACGTGTACCAAGTTTCATCATGATATCTCAATTTTTACTCAAGTTACAGCTTGCACGGACGGACGGACAGACAGACATCCGGATTTCAACTCTACTCGTCACCCTGATCACTTTGGTATATATAACCCCATATCTGACTCTTTTAGTTTTAGGACTTACAAACAACCGTTATGTGAACAAAACTATAATACTCTCCTTAGCAACTTGTTGCGAGAGTATAAAAACAAGAAAACTCTTGAATTTTTTATAGCAAAAAAGGGTTTAAAAATATATTTATATTGATTTTGATCGATCAATTTATGTATATGGCAGCTAAATGCTTTAGTGAATCAATTTGAACAACTCCTTCTGATATTAAGATAATGATGTTAAGAAGATAACCTAACAAATAAAAAAACATTTTCGAAACAAGGGCTTGATTTTAATCGAACAGTCTGTATGGCAGATATATTCTACTATAGAGTTTCGATATCGGCGATTCCGAGCACGAGCAACTTATTACGGAGAAAAGAACGTGTGCAAAATTTCAGATCGATATCTCAAAAACTGAGGCACTAGTCGCATATATAATCCTCTTAGCTCGTCATGCAGATTTGTTTCCGAAGTCCGAAGTCTTTCATGGTGTTATAAACTTCATGGCAAACTTAATATACCCTGTGCAGGGTATAATAAATAATTTTAGGAGCATAAATTTCGAATATCCACAAATATATGACCACCACTGTGTAGGCACGCTATTGTTGTGTTGCTTGTGTTTCGTATTGTTGCATTTGCTGTCAAAGGTTCTCACGTTCTCGTCTGTTCACTGTTGCAAAAAATGTTTTCGCTCACCACTCTTCTTCCGGTTGGTATGCAACGGTGTGCAACGGTGCTCGGCTTGGCGGCAGAATGTTTCGCTACCGAAAGCCGTTAAACTTATGTACATATGTGCGTTGTTGTTTTTGTTGTTTTTCATTGCATATAAGCAAACATAATGCAAAAAGTACATATTAATTGTATTATATGCTATTTTTGCTCTTTCTTCCTTATTTCGATTTAATGCAGATTCACTTGCGGTGCATAAATTTGACAAGAAACGAATGAATTAATTTTGTTTTTATTTTTACGAATTTCACACAACTCATTATAGTCGCTTGCTGGTGTATTTGTAGTTGCTTCCTCATAAGTAATAGTATTTATATGTAAATATATACATATATAAGTAATAATTAAGTGTAGTACTGAACACGACAGCGTTGTAATGTGTAAGTTCCGTGAGACTCGGAAAGGTTTAAAGGCTGAATAATTTGAGCTAATTGTAAGCAAGCAATAATGAGAAAAAGTGGCAACTCTTCCCAATAAGGTTATATATCAAATATGTCAACAGCAAATGTAATTCTTGCCAAATGCTCCTTACCTCACAAAACTAATATACATACACACTTGCAATAGAAAACACAACAAGCACGATCGCACGTAACAGTTTTCCAAAAATCGCTTGCAATTTTCAGAAATAAGAATGACGCATTGTAGACTTTTTAAACACAAAAAAAAATTAAAGTTTGCAGGCCTGTAAGTCTATTATAGATATTTGGGTAGATATACATATGTAATTTCAAAGATATTTCAACTATATTTATACATAACAGGTCAATTCAAAAAACTGCTGGCCTGACACATAACACATAACACTTGGAGATGGCGAACCCTTTCCCAATCGATAATGATGGAGCGGACGTTCTATTGACCGACCATGAAGAAGGTGGAATAGTCATTACCCGTCTGAAGAAGAAAAAAGCGGCGAGGGCCGATGGATTGCTGGGCGAGCTATTCAAATACGGCGGCGAGGAACTGAGCATTCATCAGCTTCTTTGTAGAATATGGTCGCACGAAAGCTTACCCGACGATTGGAATTTAAGTGTGCTCTGCCCAAACCACAAAAAAGGAGACTCCACAATCTGCGACAACTATCGTAGGATAAGCCTCCTAAACATCGCATATAAGGTTCTATCGAGCTTATTGTGTCAAAGATTAAAGTCCACCGTCAACAAACTGATTGGACCTTATCAGTGAGGCTTTAGACTTGGAAAATCAACAACCGATCAGACATTCACAGTGCGGCTTCTTCAATCTGCTGGTGGAGAAAATAATTCGAGTTGCAGAAGCAGCTGCTCGCGTACCCGATGATATCGATATCATTGGCCTCAACAACCGCGCCCTTAGTTCTGCCTTTTCCAGAATGGGTAAAGAAGCAAAGCAAATGGGTCTGGCAGTTGACGAGGGCAAGACCAAATATCTCCTGCCAGCAAACAAACAGTTGTCGCACTTGCGACTAGGCTCCCACGTCACTGTTGACAGTCATAACTTCGAAGTTGTAGGTAATTTCGCCTATCTTGGAATCAGCATTGACACCAAAAAAAGCGTCAGTCTTGAAAATCCACGGCGAATATCGCATCAATTGAACGATGAGCTATATGAGATATACGGCGCCATTCACATAGTTCAGCGAATTAACAGACAGCGCCTCCGCTAACTAGGTCAGGTCGTCAGAATGGACGAAAACACTCAAGCTCTGAAAGTATTCGACCCTGTACCCGCCGGGGGGAGCAGAGGAAGAAAAGGACCTCCACTCCGTTGGAAAGACCAGTTGGAGGAGCGTCTGACTTCGCTTGGAATCTCCAATTGGCGCCACATTGCGAAAAGAAGAAACGATTGGCGTGCTGGGGGCCTATTCTGTAACTCGATTCGAAAATCAATTTACTCGAATTCGGATTTTTTATATTCTGTAACTCGATTTTCGGATTTTCAAGCCAATTTTCGAATAAAATATTCATTAGCTTTTGAGTTGTAGAAAGCAAAAACGAATATTGTACGTATTTTTTCTGGCACATGGTGGTACAACTTTCGCATAATGATAAAGTAGATCCGAATTTCGAATAGAATACATTTTCGAATCGAGTTACAGAATAGACCCCCTGTTGTTAACTCGGCTATGACCGCGTAAGCGGTGTCTAGGCCAGTAAAGAAGAAGAAATTCATATTAATACATACCAATAACTATAAATTAGTAAATTTCTTAGATTTTACATTTCCCTCAATTGCTTACCTGTAAAGAAAAGAAAGTAAAAAGAAAATTTATAAATAATGTTCGAAAATTCTATTAACTAGTATTATAGTTCATATTTTACTAACATATACATATGTAAATATATATATACATACATATACAATATATCACGCAAGATTGTGCCATTTTTAGTTAATGGCGAGTATTAAGATCTTCATTCACAAAAAATAGTTTAGTTTGGTGAAAAAACGGTAGTTTTGATCGAACGACGAAGACAAAATATTCATTAATTTGAATTCCGAATTCAAGTACAACAGTACTTACATAATTTTTTTGAAACGACTTAATAGGTCAAATGAAACGGTCATCTATTGAGGATACTTTGAAAAAAATAAAATAAAAACTATGGGTTTTATATAAAAGTTCTGTAAATATTTACAAAACTATTAACACAAGTTTTTCTTACATCATGACATTAATTCCAACGTTCTCCGAGACAATATTTTTACTCTAATAGATCTAGAATAGTGATCTATACCCTTTAGATCAAATAATGTGGAATTTTATAACAACTATTGTGTATTATTAAACATACTATATACTATATATACTATATTTTTTGCATAATAATTGTAGTCAGTAGGTGGCATATAACACATAACAATTGACGATTCGCACTGTTGCACAACTAAGTCAAGTCAAATCAGCGACAGATCAAAGAAAGAATCATAACGCTTAATATATGCGTATGTACATATGTATGTAGTATATAGTATGAACATATTACTAAATCTCGAGCAATGATATGCGATATGACGGTGTAATTGAAGAAGTCAGTAGTCATAACTGGGTAAACAACTAAGTCATTTTAATAGTAGCAGGGAGGTGATTGGCTTCTCTTGCAACAGCAACTGCAGAAATACAAACAGCGGCTGTATATATGTAAATATAATACTATATATGTACATATTTATGGTAACTACCATATGGCAATAGATCTGCAGTAAATAAAGCAACAACAACTATGTCGATGATATCGATGATGAAGCCATCAAACCAACAAAGCCAATGAACTGCAAATAATAACGAAACAATGCACATACACACACACACACATGGAGATGTGCATAGAACTGCATGCGAGTTGGCATAACATTATAAATGTTACAGAGACATCCATAGCACCGCTTGTGGTGACGAGTGCTTACAGAAAAAATGTAAGTTTTGCATTGCGTACAATTTTATATGACAATTATTGTGGCATGCGAGTCAACTGTTGCCACTTGTGTGCTGCTTTGTTGTTTCTCCTCTTTTGTTCATTGCAAGAGTGTGTCAAACGATACTAAATTGACGCAAAAACTGTCACACATGTGAGTAATAAAAGCATAAATACCTACATAAGATGCAAAAATCACCTAGATGTATAAATATTACTTATATAATAGGGTGTGCCATTTTGAGGCAACCTTTTTTTTTCAACTGAAAAACAGGCTCAAAACTTTCGAAATGTGTAAAAAAAAAGTCACTCAAAAGATGAGCTAATATTAATATTAAGAGGTGCCTCTTTCAAATTTTCTATTTTCCATACATGTAAATTACCGCGGGAAAAAATCATTTGGGTTGGGTTTAGTTTAGTATCTCATTTTCATTGCTTATTCCTCTTAAATGCGTGCACGGATTTTTTTAATTTTATATAGCACGGATAGCCAATGAATTAAACTTTGGTTTAAATGTAAATTTATTGTTAAATGTTAATTTGTTTTTTAGATATAAGTAAGCAAAAAACGCACATTTTCACATTTGCTCAAATAATGGCTCTCTTCTTTTGAGGTTTTTGTTGCACTGCTTGCAAAAAATTTAACCAATTTAACACACACACATTCTTTGAAATATATTTAATTGAATTAATGGTAAATTATGAATTTTAAGTTGCAATTTTATGTACAATTTAATAAATAAAACAGCTTTCAATTACGTGTTATACTGTTCCTTGAAATGTAAGCAAAATTACTGAATATGAACTGTCAAACGACGAAGAAAATAAGCACAAAAGGAAGACAGTAATAACCCAACGAATCCCAATGGTAGGTCTTATATACATTTGGGTTACTTTACATAGGACGTCCATATAACGAAAATTTGGAATAAAAAATCGCGCGATTTTTTATTCCAAATTTTCGCCTGCGGCGCTTGTTTCAATGTAATATATTATACTGAAAATATAATGAAAATTTTGATTAAAAAATCGCGCGATTTTTTATTCCAAATTTTCGCCTCTTGTTTCAATGTAATATATTATATTGAAAATCGCGCGATTTTTTATTCAAAATTTTCGTTATATGGACGTAATATATTGCCCACTTTTCAGGGTCTTGTATAAATGGTTGGTTGGGTTATCTTGGTATTACCGATACATATACAATTTTTCATTTTCAGTGTTTTTATTATTTAAATAAAGTGGATTTCCACTTTAATTCATTGTGAAAAAATAATAAACATAGAGTCACTCTATGCGTAAAAATACATACAAAAAACCTAGTGAAAATTGTGGAAAAACTGCGATTTTACACCATTTTCAGGAACTTCTGAGCCCCCGTGGTCCTAGGGGGGGAAGGGTGCTATTATTCAAAAGCTCCATTCATTACCTTTCAAATGAGGGGGGTAGCAAGCCCCCAGCCCCCTCCCCTTTTGCGCAAAACCTCTTCAAAATGAGATACTGGAAAAATCATTTTTTGTGGTGGTTATTCTGCGGTGGTTATTTATTATATGCGCACGCGATGACTGCCAGTAGGGATGGTAAACTCGATTCCGATTCTACTCGAAAATCGAGTTTTCTCGCAAAATAATCGATTTTTCGGAATCGATCTTCAGTAGTCGAAGTCGATTAAGAATCGATACTTGACATTCGAAAAAGCGATTATTTTACGAGAAAACTCGATTCTCGAGTAGAATCCGAATCGAGTTTACCATCCCAACTGGCAGCCATCGCGTGCACATATAATAACCTCCGCAGAATAACCACCACAAAAAAAATGATTTTTTTTCCATGTAATTTATATGGAAAATAGAAAATTTGAAAGAGGCACCTATTAATATTAATATTAAGAGCTCATCTTTTGAGTGACTTTTTTTACACATTTCGAAAGTTTTGAACCTGTTTTTCAGTTGAAAAAAAAGGTTGCCTCAAAATGGCACACCCTAATATATAAGTATGTATATGCGCGTATGAACGCATATTTTTATAAGTAGCGGTGATGCTTTGGGGTTTACAAAAATAGCTTGGTGGTGGCTGCATCTGTGCGGTATAGTGGTGCGTATACACTACTATGAAAAAAAAAAATAGTAAGACTTTCTTCATAATTTTAAAATTCTTTACTAATTCTTCAAAATCTATGACATGCCCCTCAAAGTAGTCACCCAAAACACTTGTGACAGCCTTTAACGCGCGTAGAGTTTCACGTTTAATGTCTTCAATTGACGGTTTCCCCGGAACGGTCGTTTGAGTTTGCCGAATATCCAGAAGTCACAAGGAGCAAAATGAAGCGAATACGATGGTTACGGCAGGATGCGAAGGTGCATTATCGTTCTGAAAAAAACCAAGAGTTGTCGGGCCATAATTCCGGCCTCCTTCCAGCTTCGCGCAAAGTACGTATAATACACAAATAGTATTTCCTGTTGACAGTTTGGCTAATCGGAAGGAATTTGGAGTGCATTACACCTCGATAGTCGAAGAAAACTGCAAATAACCTTGATTTTTCACCTGCTTTGGCGTGGTTTTTTCCGATTTCGGCTCACCTTTGCCACGATATTCGGCCGATTGATCCTCTGTTTTCGGGTCGTAAGCATAGATTCAAAACTCATCGCCAGTAATAATACGTTTTATGACATCTTGGTAGTCGGAAAGCATTGTTTCAAAGACGTTAACGCAACTCTGTTTTTCGAAAAAAATGAGTGATATTGGAATCAATCGTGCTTTCACTTTTCTACGCCCAAATGATATTTGGAAATGGTTTTCACTGATTCTTCCGATATTACAACGATGCCAGTAAGATCTCTGACTGTTAATCGTCGATTCTCAAGCACCAATTCCTTTATTTTATTGACGTGTTGATCATCAGTTGATGTTGTTGGCCGTCTTGGACGTGGTTCGTCGTCAACGCGTTTTCGACTCTCTTTGATTAATTTGTACCAATCAAAAACCCTGCTCTCGACAACAATTATCGCCGAAGGCGAACGTTTCGACATCAGAAATTTGAAACCTCACCCAAAATTTAATGAAACTTCTTTGTTGAATAATTTCACTCATCGAAAAAATTGCCGAACGCACTTTATGTACCTCAGAAAAATCATTTGAGATAATGATTATTTTGATATGACATGAAGCACAGAAAGTCTTACTATTTTTTGCCCACAGGTTAAGGTTTGCTATATAGGCAATTTTTTAAAGCAGTTATTGAGCTAATTAATCGTGATATGAACTATGATAACATATCAAATAACGATTCGAAATTTCTGCGAACAACCGGACTACCAGTTATGTTCTATAGTGTTCTTTGAAGAAGGTCTCACCACGTAAAAAACCCCAATGAAAAATTTCCAACAGTCTCGGATGAGAGACCTCCCCTTTTGATGACGACCATGGCAAACGAAAAAAATGGATATTATTCATATATAATATATTTTGAATAGATAATGAGAAGAAAACAATAGTTTTATGTCTCCGAACTATGACAACATAACATACATATTATATATGTTTCGCGATTTTAAATTCAAGAAAATTGTATAGACGATTTTTTTTAGAAAATATAAGTTTTTTTAACTTTAATACTTTCATAACCATGAGACTTTCTTAATGAACTCGCAAATGACAAAAAATAACTGCTTTCTGCTTATGAATAATTACGGTATGGTATTTGCGTGTGTTATGGCACAATAATTAGCTGGAGTTGTACAAGTATAAACCATTTGCTTGGAGGCAAATTTAAAATTAATAGTCAGACCACTGATGGGAAGTATGATGGAATGAGTGACGTGTGTGATGGCATTTCATAACATCGGTTTTTACGATGCATATTTCAATGACATGCAGTTGCGTTGCATTTTTAAGACAAGCATACACACGCATATAAATATATAAACTAGTTTGGTATAAATAAGATAAAAATGTAACTATTTACAAACAGTTATAAGTTAACTGTTATATGAGTTATATTACAAGTTCTATTACGAAAATATTTCACCTCCATAAGTCAGTGTGTAATGTAATTCCCAAACAACCGGTATTAAGAATTTTCGAAGAGAGAAGTATAATACTGAATTGAAATCTATGATTGAAACTAAATTTTGTTTTCGACAACTTTGTTGTTGTACAGTGGTGGTCATATACTTAGCACACATCACTCTACCTAAATGCAAACGATGTTTTCTTCGTAATGTTACAAAATTCAAAGGCGCCACTTTGTCTAGACATGATCAAGGCGCCAAGCTAAGATATCGCAAAGTTTCATCGCTTTTTTTTTGCTACTGTCTTAAATAGAAGGATTATTCAACGATCAGCAGCTTTTGGGAGTGGACACATATTTAGCACACTTCTTAGACTGTCGAAGTTTTTTAAAGTTTTAAGAAATATTTATTTTCGAATACAAAAAATTTTGTTGGTGAGAGATTATTTAATATAAAAACTGTGGTTTTGAATTAAATTTAAATTTAAATTTACTGATTGGATATGGCTAGAGGTTTGTGTTGCACGGAAGAAAAGCGGGCTATAATTTTGAAGTTAAGAAGTGAAGGACAGTCGGTAACCCAGATTGCAAAAACGCTTGGGTGTTCAAGGAAGCTCATTTATAACGCAATTAAACATTTTGACGAATTTGGGACAGTTAAATCCGCGGTGCGAGCTCCTAGGCTTTGAAAAACCACCTCCAAAGAAGACAGTTTAATTCGTTGGATTTCAAAAAACGACCCATTCAAGAGCTCTAAACAAATTAAAACCGAAGTTTACGCAGTATACGGAATAGAGGTTTCATCTAAAACGATCAGACGTCGTTTGAATGAAGGCGGACTGCGTGGATGCATTTCACAGAAGAACCCGTTTGTCTCTAAGAAAAACTTGGAGGCACGCCTTTCATTCGCACGAGCCCACATCAACAAACCACTTTCTTTTTGGAAGAACGTTCTCTGGAGTGATGAATCTAAGTTTTGTAGATTTAGATCTGACGGTAAACGTTACGTCTGGCGCCCGAGTGACCAGCAGCACAATTCTAGGTATACACAAAAAACAGTGAAACATGGAGGAGGAAATATTATAGTGTGGGCGGCCTTTTCTTGGCACGGTGTTGGACCTATCGTTAGGATAACGTCAAAAATGAATCAATTTGTTTACAAGAACATGTTAACAGAACACATGATTCCATTTTTCGACGACCATATGCCTCTAAGGTGGCACTTCATGCATGATAATGACCCCAAACATACTTCGCGTTTGGTGAAAACTTTCTTGGAGGAGCAATGCGTTCCCATTCTGCAGTGGCCAGCTCAGTCACCTGATCTCAATCCAATTGAGCATTTGTGGAGTGAAGTTTAGAGAAGGATTGATGGCAAAAAACCCAAAAATTTAGAAGAATTGTGGCAGAACATCAAAAGTGTATGGTTGAGTATACCTGTGGAACAATGAAGACGTTTGGTGGAGAGTTTGCCTAAAAGATGTTCTGAAGTGATCTAAATAAATGTTTTCCAACGAAATATTGCGGTAAAATTTGGTTCGGAGCGGATTGCCAAAGTTTTTGTAGGTAAACCTGAAATGTGCTAAGTATGTGTCCAACGTAGTAATCATTTATTCTTACTTTTTTTTTGTAGGTTTTGATTACATCGTCCTTTATGTTATTATTTAAGTTAATCTATCTCTGAAATATGAATATATGTGAAAATATTTAAGTTTTTAGTAAAGAAATGAATTTTATGGAACATTTTTTCTTAAAAGTACGAGTGTGCTAAGTATATGACCACCACTGTATATCCCAAAATAAAGATTTTTAAGAATATATTATCGGTTACGTGTTTGAAGTTTTTTTTTTTTTAATTTTGAAGAAACATGAAAAGTCGATCGATACTAATATTGTTTTCTTTTTTCAAAAAAATGTACAAAATGTTGCATTTATTCTGCCCTATGCCCGGGCTGTGGCAGTAGCGTGTTCTTTTCTCAGAATATTGCTTTTATTAAGAAAAAGTGCAACATTTTATAACTTAAGAGTGAGAGTTAGCCAGGCGTTGTTTATTTATCGTTATTGATAGTTTTTTTAAACAAGTTTTTCTACTAATTATAATAAATTAGTCAGTTTTGTTAAGAGCAATAATGTATATTCGCTTTTTTTGTTCATTTGTCACGTAAAGCTGTAACATTTATAAAATGTTGGCATATAGTGAGGCAGCGGTATAAAGTTAACTGGGAATTCGAAAATACATATTTCTATTATGGGGACTAAAGTAATTATTGATCCGATTCCACCCATTTTCGACATATGTATTATTATTAGAAAAGGATTTTCTCCGAATTTCTAAAATATATCATTCAGATTGACCGATATTTTCTATAAAAAATTTCTCAAATGGAACTTTGATCCACATATTCGGTATCTAGAGATTTTAATAGTTTTGGAATTCGGACAAAGCTTTATCCTGATACATTCATTGGTGCTTGATTTGCAGTCTGGAAAGTGAAAGAATTAGATGGAATTTAAAATTGGGTTAAATAGGAAGTAGGCGTGGTTGTTGTCTGATATAGTTTGTTTTCGCGTTGAAACATAGGATTGTGAAGGGTACATTATATACCAAAATTTGGTCGATATCATTCGAGTATTTTCTGAGATATGACTTTTTACCGAAACATAAATTGCTCTTGTATCATCCAAGACGTGAAATTTAAAGCTTCTCGTGTTTTTAGTAGTTTATAATGGAACCGTTATATAGGGAGTGGGCGGGGTTATCACTCGATTTCATCCAATTTCGCAGAGTCGGTTGGAGTACTTAAGAGATTAGAGACATAATCTTTGAAAGCTAAAATATAGATGCAAGCGTATAGATTGTTAACACATTGAAATAATTAATAATACTAACCAAACCAATCGTCACTCAAAGGTCCGGTTATTTGGCTTAAAGCATCAGCTGATGACTTATTATAATCTGCAAACTCCAGCCGATCGTTTATGGCCGCCAACGAAGAACGACGTTTAAGCGGCTCTGACTGCTGCTGTTGCGCACACCCACCATCCACTATATCAGCGGAATTTTGACTACCATCTACCAGATCACCATTTGCGGCACTACGATAAAATTTACGCGCTGCACGTAGGAAATTAAAGAGGCGTGTTGTATCGGCGGACGACACACTACCGTTGGGCGATACG